>NC_045974.1:2258054-2493054 GCF_010909765.2 Amblyraja radiata
TATGAGAAAACATAATGTGCTATCTACTGGTAATAAACACACTTCAGTCAAATGCTTCTCAGCTTGGAATGAACAAGGCAGAATGCAAAGCCCCAGGCTTTGATCCACCATCATCAATTTCAGCATTTTAAAAGTCAACAGCTGCATGTTGATTGGATATCTCAAATTCTATTTATTAGCTCGTAGAGAATCCTGAACATTATTTCTAGTGAAGTTTAAGTGTATTTTTAATAGGTTTCAAATGAAATCCAAATGTTTTCACCAAATCTGAAATTACAGTCCTATGAAGCCACACTAAAGTAACAAAAACGTACCTTATAAAGTGAAATTAACCCACAACAAATATGATATGCTGATTTTAAGGAATCATTAAGGGTGAAATGGAACCAGATTGGGGAGAGAATAAAATATGTAGGAAGTGGGTAGATGGAACCTGTAGGGAGGGGGGGGGGGGCATGAAAAGCGTGACACAAGGTTGGAGGAGGGGTATGGAAAAGGGAACAAACATGAGAGGGCCGGACGTGAATCTGAAGAAGAGAGATAAGGGTACGTAGAATAGACAATAGACAACAGGTGCAGGAGTAGCCCATTTGTCCCTTCAAGCCAGCACCACCATTCAATGTGATCATGGCTGATCATCCCCAATCAGTACCCCGTTCCTTACCCCGAAAATGGAACGTTCAATGTTCACACCTTTGGGTTGCAAACTACCTAAGTGAAATATGAGGTGTTGTTCTTCCAGTTTGTGTTGTGCCACACCATGACAGTGGAGAAATCTGAGGACAGATTGATCAGTGTGAGAATAGGAAGGTGAGTTGAATGACATAGAACCGGGAATTCAGGATGGTCACTCACTGCAGGCAGAGTGCGACTGTCCTACAAAATGGTTGCCTCTTCTGCGCTTAGTCTTGCCAATGTAGATGAGATAATATTGGGAGCGCCAAAATAGTTTGGAGGTGCACGTGAACCTTTGCCTCACCCAGAAGGGCTGTTTAGGTCACTGGATGGTGGATAAGTTGTTCAGGGTAAAAATAAGTTCTGCCAGGTGCTTGAGAGTATTAGAGGAAGGGAAATTGTTGGATGTTTGTAGAAAGTTGAAGCTTGTAAGACAATTTCTTTCTTCAGTGTCTAATACACTACATCATTAAACAGTTTGCTGCATTGCACCCATCTCTGTGAGATATTTGTCCAGCTGCTGATCTCATCACACATATGCATGACTAATTGGATAGTTTCCCAGGCTTATGGACATGGGTGACCACATTTTGGTTTTCACATTTTTGACCAAATTGATTAATGCCTGCGAGAAAAATGCATGTGTGCTCTCAATAGCACTTTGCTATGGCTTCCTTCATCTTCTGATTTCCCTTGCAGGCAAGTATTCCTCTTTTGCTTTACTCCTTGTTCATTTATAACCTTTCTCTTCCTGTTCCATATTCTCTTTGGATTCTTGTAGCAGAATTCAAAATACAAATCATTGGTGTAGAATATATATGTAGAATATCAGCCAACTCACCATTTTGCTTGATTATTATTTGTGTTAAGTTGATGGGAAATAAAAACAGCAAGATATAAAATGGAGTGCAGATTTACCTTCATAGTGAAAAATCTATTCCATTAATTTGAACATTTGTAAGGGAAAAGGATCAGTGCCTAAAATAGCACTTCTCAGAATATAACATTCCCTGTCAATTTATAATAAGAGTCCTCTCGGCCTCTTCCTAAACTGACAACAGCAGGAGAGAGATCAAGGATGCTCCTTTGCTCAGTAGGTGAGCTACCTAGTCATTTAAATCCATGGAGAATAATCCTCAGTATCTTGATGATCACCAAACTCAGCTCTCATCTCAGCAATCACATTTCAAATTGAGAAGTAATACTTCTGTCATGTTTAAAAATAAATCATACCTTTGCAAATAAAACAAGTTATGAAAAGTCATGAGAAAAATTGCAATCTATTACCAGAAATTAGACCAGTCAAATGCTCCACAAATAGGAAACAACATAGACAGGAATATCAGACATATTAAAATGAATTTACTGACAGTGACAAAAATTATTAATAACTGATTCTGTTTTGAAACTGGTAACAATAGGGCAGAGCTGGCAAGCCATGCCGACAGCTCAGCATCCCCTCTAATTTGAATGAATTGAAGGCAAATGCAATGTTTGTTCAGAAAAAGATTTATAAGGAGCATTGTTGAAAAAAATTATAAGATGTAATATTACTTCAGTTCTTAATTGACTGTCGAACAATATTAAAATAGATATAATGGGAGTTATAGAAAACTTCAGATTGTTCACATTTGGTTATCATTGTCCTGAGGAATTGAAGATAATGTTCTGGCAAATTCAACAACCTATTAACCCACAGTAACCCACAGTATTAATATGATTGGCGATTTTAAAATGGCAATATCTTCCATGTTACTTACTAAAAGGCAGGGTTTGTTTAAAAAAATGCTGTTTTTGTCACTATTACATTTGCTGATGCAATAGAGATGCGACAGATCTTATGGTGTGGTTCATAGCCAACAGTCTATGTAACAGTAACAGAGCCATTTTACATTGAACCAAACGTAACTCATGATCAAAATGGCAGAAACATCGGTGCGAAATGCTGAGTCTTTTCCACTAAAATGCAGGATACTCACATATATTAATGCAGTGAATTGTTGCATTGGCAATGCCCTCTGCACAATTTCCATATCTAAGTATAGTTGCAAGATTGAAATGGACACATTAAATATTACATTAGAGTCACAATGGCAAATGAAACGCAAAGAATTGCAACTGGCTGGAGAAATAGATGTGATATTGAGGTGAAATATATTTACTTAATGAATGAGTAAACCTGGTAACAGAATCACAAAATCAAATGCTACAAAATAAGGCCAATAATAGAATCCAGAAATCGGAGGTGCAAAGGGATTTGGGAGTGCTGATGCAGGATTCCCAAAATGTTAACCTACAAGTCGAATCGGTAGTAAAGAAAGCAAACTCAATGCTAGCATTTATTTCAAGAGAGCTTGTACCTGTATATCAAAACAGGGATGTAAGGCTCTATAAGGCACTGGTAAAGCTACATTTGTAATATTGTGAGACTTAAGATTTTTGCCTTCCATCACAGTGAGGTGTCTGGTGAACTCACTGTGGTGGATGTTAAATTTGTGTTTATTGTGTGTTTTGTTATTTTATTATATATGTATGACTGCAAGGCAACAACATTTTGTTCAGACCGAAAGATCTGAATGACAATAAAGTTTCCAAGATCCAATAAAGTTTCATAAGATTTTGGGCATTGCTGTGCTGACTCTGGAGAGTGCTGTGTGGAGAGTGGAGAGGATGTGCTGACTCTGGAGAGGTTCCAGAGGAGGTTTACAAGAATTATCCCAGGAATGAGTAGGCTAACCTATGATGAACATTTGTTGGCACTGGGCCTGTACTCACTGGAGTTTAGAACCTCATTGAAACATACAGAATAGTGAAAGGCTTGGATAGAGTGGATGTGGAGAGGATATTTCCACTAGTGACAGAGTCTAGGAATAGAGGACGTCCTGTTAGGAAGATGAGGGGAAATTTCTTTCGTCAGAGTGTGGTGAATCTGTGGAATTCTTTGTCACAGAAGGCTGTGGAGGCCGTCAGTTGATATTTTTAAGGCAGAGATAGATTCTTGATTAGTACAGGTGTCAGATATTATGGGGAGAAGGGAGAGAATGGGGTTAGGAAGGAGAGATAGATGAGCCAGGATTTAATGGCAGAGTAGACTTGATGGGCTGAATGGCCTAATTCTACTCCTATCACTTATGACCAAAGTGTACTTCTGCCAATTATTTGAAAGAGCCATCCAAAGAAACGCACTCCTCTGCTCTAACTTGCAACTTTTTTCCCTTTTAAGTTTGTCCACTAATATTTTGTAAGATACCATTGATCTAGATCTTGCTTCGAGTCATGGTGTCATACAGTACAGAGACAAATCCTTTGGCTTATCTGATTGGTACAAAACATAAACAATACTAATTAAAAAATAACTCTGCACAGTCTTTTTTTACCAATTACTTTGAATTTGTCTCCTCTGGTTACTGACGTTCTTGCTGCTGGATATATGATTTCTTCAGATAAAAATTCTTTATAACTTTGAACAAGTCTTAAACTCTACATTTCCGGGGAGCATCTTAAGCTTCTCGAGTCTCTCCTTTCCTGAATTCCCTCGCCCCTAGTAAGATTTTAATAACTCACTTCTGCGCGTTCACTAAAAGCTTGAAATTCTTCCGATGAGGGATAACCAGCTGAGGTTCAACATAACTTCCTTTCTCTTTATATTTTATGCATTTTTTGATCAGGTTAACAATTACATGGTCTTTTAGCATTTTATTAACATCCCTTTCATCTTCAAAGATTCACAAACTCTTTGCACTCTTCACTAACTTGTTATTGACCTTTCTTAATTTACTTCCAAAATGTTACATGTCAATCTCTCTCTATATTAAATAGGTGTGAGATTAATCTTCACCTGTTACTTCCTATGCAGGAAATATACTACATTTATGCTGCCATCCCATTTTCATGATGATTGCACACTGTACTCACCATATTGTTCATCTGTTTATTACCACAGCTATGGCTATTTTGTAAGTGGAAAGCACCACAAAGCCATTTTACATCTACTGAAGAGGGAGTTAGATTTAGCTCTCAGGGCTAAAGGATCAAGGGATATGGGGAAAAAGCAGGAACATGGTAATGATTTCAGATGATCAGCCATGATTATATTGAATGGTGGTGCTGGCTCGAAGGGCCGAATGGCCTACTCCTGCACCTATTTTTCCATGTTTCTATGTTATGTTGTGACTGTGACAGTTGCTGGTAGGCCTTGGTGGAGTTGTGTAAAAGGTAGCATATTTCCACAGTGGGCAATAGGTGCAATGGACCTACACAGCAAAGGTAATCAGAGCAAATAGCTCTGGTGGTTTGTGCAAGGATGAGGAATTTCAGTAATATCACAAAGGCTCGTAAGCAGATCAACTATATCGTAAAGGAAGATTAATGAAAGATTCCTTAAATAGCAAATTGTATCAATTGCCCCTCTCAGCTCACTCATACATTAGCAATCACTTAAGATTTCTACTGAATTTTATATCCTTCATCTCACACAATTTTTATAGCAGCAATCTTCCCCTATTTAACCAAGATCCAAACACACATAACATCCCGTAATGTACGGTGTTGCTATATTATGTTATAACATTTCTTTTTTAAGGACACTAAGTACAGTTCAGAGAATGCCTAATATCTTGGATGTGCAATTAAAGAAAGTAGCTATGTTTACACCAACGCTCAATATTAAATTTCTCCAATTATTTACAAATGTAAGTGTCAATCACAATCACAATCACAATAATACTTTATTAGCCAAGTATGTTTTGCAACATAGTCAGTCACACATATAAAAAGTAACGGGACACACAAAATACATTTTAACATAAACATCCACCACAGTGACTCCTCCACATTATTCAGTGATGGAAGGCGAAAAAAAGTTCAAATCTCTTCCCTTCGATGCTCTCCCGCGGTCGGGGGCCTCGAGCCCTCCGTTGACGGGACGAACTTGACTCCCGTAGCCGGAGGCGTTTGGGCCCTCTGCATTGGGGCGATCAGCTACCCCGCGCCGGCGATCGGACCCCTGGTCGTGCCTCTGCATCGTCGCCCTCTCCCGAGACTGCGAGCTCTTGATGGTAAGTCCGCAGGCCACGGTTGGAGCGATCCCAGGCAAGGGATCAGCTCCAATGGTAAGACCACGCCCCGCAGTGGGGCTGAAGTCAGTCCGAGGAGGCCTCCAGCTCGAACGATGGTAGGCCGCAGAGCGACCCGAAAAACGATCACATCTCCGGCAAGGTAAGAAACTGAAAAAAGGTTTCCCCCGACACCCTCCCCCTCCCCCCACATAAAACAAACCGGAGAACATTAACACAAACTTTTAACACACACTAAATATTTAAAAAAAGATGATAAAACAGACAGGCTGCCAATTGTGATCTCCAGATGCTCCGGTTTTCTCCCACATCCCAAAGGTTGCATATTACTGGGTTGATTGCCACTGAAAATTGCCTCTTGTGTATCGGTGTGGGATAGAACCTGGGTAGAGTTGGTGAATGTGTGGGGAAAATTAAAAGCAATAAGTTGAATGTAGGATTAGTGTAAATGAGTGGTTGATAGCAAAGATTTATTGGACATTTCCATGCTCCATCTCTCTAAGTCTAAATGAGTTGGAAGTACAATTGCTGTCAGTTTGAGCATTTGTATGTGTTGGTACCATCTAAATTGAACTTTTGAGGTTGATTTTGTTGATACATCATGTGGGATTCTGGTAGTATCGTTATAGCTGTCATCTTTCAAAACTAGGTCAGTCTGCTATTTTAAATCCACAGTTTCCAAGGCAACAACAAATTCTAACACCTGTTTTCTAAAGTAAATCTGTGCAAGCCAATGAACATTGAAAATGAACTGGTAAGTTTAGTGTGTTTATTACATATGTCAGAGCCAAAAGTAAACTGGTATGAGCTGCAACAGCCTAAGAAACTGACCAATGAAATCAGTACATATGGGTCAAATCAGCAAAGTTAGTAATATGACCACATTCATAAGAAGTTATTTTCATTCCTGATCTGCACTGCACTGACATACTACAAAGGTGGCAATAGCTATATCTAACTTCATCCCATTCCATATGCATTTCAAGCAATCCTCTGTCCTATTCCTCTGGAAAAATAGTTTTTTTCAGAATTGAAGAGGCAGGATTTGGAATCACAAATTCTATAAGGAAAAACACTTCTGTTACTGAAAATACAGGACATTTATGTATTAATGTCATCTACATCGGATGACCTCAAAACAAAAAACACTATCTCCGTTTATTCTAGATGACAAAGTGATGTTTTCCATTGACAAGCAGCAAAATAAACTATTGATCAATATTGCATACTGAGATCACTTATTGCAAAATATGAATTTTCAGATCTCACGCATGTTTGATTTCATGCATCTATAGTTAACATAAAGATCCCTCATGATTATGACTGCATCCCATTCTCTGCTACCCCAGCACACAGGAACTGGGATGCTGTAGGAGAAAGCATTGAAGAACGAAAACAATAAAACTGCATTTACTAGAGAACAAAACAAAAACAGCAATGCTGGAGGAATCCAACTAGTTAAGCAGCATCTGTGGAAAGAGAAACCAGTCAACATTTCCTCATTTTGGAATGATCCTTGACCCGAAATGTTAACTGGCATCTTTCTCCACTGAAGCTGACTGACTGAATTCTTCCACATTTCTGTTTTGTGTGCTCAGTGTGTCTCTGTCTATTTCCACTGCCAATGTGCTCTTGATGTTACTAACTTTCTCCCTGTTTATTATATTTCCAAGTCCTGTCATCTGCAAACATTGAATTAATCCCCACATACTTAAATTCGGGTAATTAATTTGACCCTCATTAAAAATCTATTAAAATTTACTTCAATGATTTGAACAAAAACAGACTATTAACTAAAACATTTAAAAACATAACACATAGACTGATTAACATTCCCTGTCACCTGTATTTTAAGTACATTTAACTTCCAAAAATAGCAGATAGCAATTATTACCATATTATCATTTAATGCTTGGTGTTATAATGACACCATGAATGTCAATTGCCACTGAAAGCACTCAAAGTCCATGATTCTGTCTTTCATATCATGTATTTGTGCATTAAATCGGTACTAGGAGCTTATTAAAAAAATCCTTACCAACATTTTTTTAGATTAAAAAAAATCTCCACTTCCCATTTCCTGCTTTAAATTATTCTCTTGAGCTTCTGATAAGTTCCATTCCATTTTCTTTATTGTGTCTTGCTGATTTGCTTTACTTTTGAAACCCTATTCTCTGGATGATTGAACCGTGGCTCTCACATCCAGAGAGAGAGGAGAGAGGGAGACAGTGGGAGAGAGTGGAAGGCAGAGTGAGAGAGGCAGAGAGAGACAGACAGAGAGACTGGGAGAGAGAGAGACTGGGAGAGAGAGAGACTGGGAGAGAGAGAGACTGGGAGAGAGAGAGACTGGGAGAGAGAGACTGGGAGAGAGAGACTGGGAGAGAGAGACTGGGGGAGAGAGACTGGGGGAGAGAGACTGGGGGAGAGAGACTGGGGGAGAGAGACTGGGGGAGAGAGACTGGGGGAGAGAGACTGGGGGAGAGAGACTGGGGGAGAGACTGGGAGAGAGAATGGGAGAGAGAGACTGGGAGAGAGAGACTGGGAGAGAGAGACTGGGAGAGAGAGAGACTGGGAGAGAGACTGGGAGAGAGACTGGGAGAGAGACTGGGAGAGAGAGACTGGGAGAGAGAGACTGGGGGAGAGAGACTGGGGGAGAGAGACTGGGGGAGAGAGACTGGGGGAGAGAGACTGGGGGAGAGACTGGGGGAGAGACTGGGGGAGAGAGACTGGGGGAGAGAGACTGGGGGAGAGAGACTGGGGGAGAGAGACTGGGGGAGAGAGACTGGGGGAGAGACTGGGGGAGAGACTGGGAGAGAGAATGGGAGAGAGAATGGGAGAGAGAGACTGGGAGAGAGAGACTGGGAGAGAGAGACTGGGAGAGAGAGACAGGGGGAGAGAGACAGAGAGAGAGACAGAGAGAGAGACAGAGAGATTGGGAGAGAGAGAGAGGGAGAGAGAAAGAAAGAGCATAGCACTCAAGAAGGATAAATTGTTAATGTGAGATGTTGAGCAATAGAAGAAAAAAAGAACAAAACAGGAAAGCAAGATGCAAGTTATTCTTATTGTATTATTTGTGAGAGTCAAGAGACAAGACAAGAGACAAGAGACATTTATTGTCACATGCACCAATTGGTGCAGTGAAATTTGTGATCACCATACAGCCATACGAATAAAAAGAGAAGAACAGAACACGATAGTCTTTAACATAGACATCCCCACACAGCGGTATCAAAGTTTCCCACTGTGAGGGAAGGCACCAAAGTTCAGTCCTCCTCCCCTGTTGTGGTTTGTGGGCAGAGCAAAGACAGGAACAATCAAATGACATGTTTTTGTTAAAACACATTCTAAAGAATTTTAATTAGCTCAAATCTGCATTGAGTATTCTGGGCCTATGTGTAGGCAATCCTTAATAAATATTATTGATGAATTCAAATTGTTGAATCTAAAATTGGACAGGCTCAGTCACTTAAGGTCCTTTGGCATGAATAGCTCTTTTGAATGAAGAATTATATGACTGATTGAAAGATTCAATTTTAAGAGACTTTTTGCAAATGGATTAAACTGCAGTGACAATTATTTTATATAACGTTCTGGATTCACATCAAAATAAATTAACAGCAAATTGTCATTAAATGGGAAATGCAGATTTAAACACCACCAATTGGAAAGATAAAAATAGTTGAACATAGATTAAAGATAAGTATGCACATTAATTCAATATTATTAAAAAAAAATAGCACACACATCACATACTTTATCTCATTGGCACTTTTTAAAGTTATAGTATAATTTTCTTTGGATCCAATGACACATTCTAAGATGTGATATGACAATGCAATTTTGTGACATTCCACATTTGGTCAATTAATGTCATCATTTTCCATGACTGACTTAAAGCAATAAAAAGGCTTCCATATTTTAACCCTACCTTAAGGTTAGTGTGGAACATCTTACATTTCTCAAGATTGGGTTTCATTTTTGGCCATTTGGTAAATCTTCCTTGTGCTCAAGGTTTCTTTGCACTCATCCTCCTGCTTTCACATGTATCTTCTTTCATCTGTAAAATTAGATATTATTATTTGTATACATTAATGAAGAGCATTAGAAGTGGGAAAAATTAGACATCTAAACAAGAGATAAACATGCTACCAGACACCCTCTAATGTTTGTGATATAGAGCATCCAAAATACTTTCACAAAGTAATCATGTTCCGTCTTCAAAAACTCTGTTATTTTTTTGGCATCTTCTATTTCCCCAAATCGTTGTTAGATTTGAATTTTTAACTTTGAGGGACACAGTTAACACAGAATGAAAAGGTTTATTTTGGAGAACGGAGGGATTTGGGTCACGTAAAATTAGAGTTCATTGAACAAGGTTATGGAAGCATGTGTTTATAGTGGATACAAATTTCTGTACATCTAATTTGGACCATATTTATGAATGTTAAATATTCACTCAACATACATTTGGTGTATCTGATCAGCTTTTATTCAATAAAAAAAATGTGACCAATCCAAATTGTTTGTGAGCCAACTTCCATAGCAGATGTAAGCTGACATTCTTTCCTTGTAGCTATTATTGAACCAGATGTGTTTTGACAATACTCGGATGGTTAGATGGTCACCATAGCTGATAATCAGATTTATTTAATTAACTGAATTTATGTTCCCTAGTGATGAAGTGAAATAGAGATTCATCAATTAATAATAATTTATTCATAACATCAAAGTTAATGTAATTATTATCATTCAAAGATTAATCATTGAGAATTATAATACTGTTTGAAATATTGGCAGATGTAATTAAAACATAATGTATTATCTTACATTGTTGATTACAATGAAATACTCCAAAGCATAGTATAAGAAGCTTACATCTACCCAGTTTTTGTTCACTGTATTTCCAGTAAATTAAATGAATGTACTTTTCAAACGCAGCACTAGAATTAATACATAACTACTGCAGGGCAGTTTAGGTTTTAAAAAGAACTTTATGGAAAATGACAGGTGCCGCATTGGCAAGAAGAATACTGTAGAGTATAGGGACAAGGAATGCCTGGAAACAATTTATAGAGCACCATTCAGTGCGATGCGGCAGAGGAAGATGGGCTTTTGCAGGTGGACGTAAGTTGCCTTGATCATTTAATAGCTCAGCTCTGGATCCCACAGGGTACTAGGTATTTGCAACATCTCAATCTATGTTTACAATTGAGGTATGGAGAGGAAAGGAACAAAATAGTTTTCTTCTTTCCAATATTCTGCTGGGAGAAGGGACAGTAAAAATACACGTAAACCATGGGGGTGAAAGAAAGTTGTGGAAAAATTAGAATGTTCCTGCACACAGTTTTTGATGAGAAAACCCTGTATTTAAACCGTAATCTCGGTATACGCTGCCTTTTGTCTTACTGAAAACTGTCCTATTTTACTTCGGAGTCACGTGACTGACTACGTGAAGAACCAGCTTCCAACGCATGCGTGTCATATCGCTACACGCATTGCACGAGTCAACAGGAGGGGGGAGGACGTCCCCCAGTAGCGGGAGAAGACAAAAGGGCCAGCAAAAGGAAGGTAAGGCACTCTGCATTTTTATTCACAGCAAAATGGACAGAGTGAAAAGGAAGAATATTCACAGAGACACTGGCCAGACATCTGCCACCTGGTAACTGTGATGCATTACAAGTCCCCAGTGTCAACCAATGCATTTGGAAGCATATGGGGAGGGACATCAGGAACCATGATCTCAAAATCCAGAAAGCCTTAAAGGGGCTTACGGCAGGGATCACAGCTTACACCCGCACCCTGGACAAAACAGAGCTAACTAAAGACCACCAAGACGCACTAGCCCTGTTTTGTAATGTACAATATGAGCTAAACAGCATGCGGAAGGCTGCTATTCAGCCAGCACTGGATCCTAAATATGCAACAATTTGCAAACAAAGAGCCGTTAAAACCCCAACCCTTTTGTTTGGGCAAGACTTGTGCAAACAGGTCAAAAAACTGGACGAAGAAGCCAAGACACTGGGGCTCATCAAAGCCAGCGCAAAGGCTTATTTTGGATCACGGTACCAGCCACATGGAAGACCGAAAACTGTGGCTTATACCAGTGGCAGTGCCAGAACCCAATATAACCCGCAGCAGCCTTTTTTAGGGTATGGCCAGGGACGGCCACCCTGGAAGATGCGGAAGCCTCAACCTCCAGTACAACCACGAACACGATCAATAAAAACAGAACCCCCCTTTTTCAAAAATCAAAGAAAATAATACAACCACCAGTAACCATGGAGGTAGGTGGGTGTGGTTCTTTTGTAAAAAAGGGACCCACGACGGTGGGGGGGAGGTTGCAATACTACAGTGACGAATGGTGTAAAATCACTACAGACTCGTATGTTCTAAGCAGTATTCAGGGTTATCTGATAGAATTTACTCATTCCAATAACCCCCCAGTACAACATACACCAGAAAGGCATTTCGTCCTTACAAAAACCGAACAATCTAAAGCCCACATGGAGCTACAACGATTGTATACAAAAGGTGTAATTGAGCATACTATTCATGAACAATTAGAATTTGTATCAAACATATTTATTAAAAATAAAAAAGATGGGGGTTGCCGGATTATCATTGACCTTTCAACCCTAAACACATTCATTCAATATGTTCATTTTAAGATGGATACCTTTATCACTGCTAAAGAATTAGCGTCAGCTGGGTTCCATATGGCAAGCATTGACTTAAAAGATGCATACTATACAGTACCCATCAGAAGGGAACACAGACGGTATTTGAAATTTAACTGGATGGGGGAACTTTGGCAATATAGTAGGTATGTTGCAAAGCCTACCTGAAGCGTCGCTGAAAATCTGTCGCTGCGGGTGTGCGCGATTTTGGCGCCGTTTAGAGGGGGGCGGATTTAAAACGCGATTTTCTCTAGGCTGTTCAAATCGAAGATGTTCAGCCTAGTTAATTATTAACGAAAAATCACTGAAAGACCCCGTCGCAAAAGCTATTATTAGTTTTAAAGGCCTCGTATAATAGTTATAGTAGTTTAAAAATCAATCTCTAAACCCGCGACCACCAGCAACCGCAGGGTCTCATAAAGCAAATAATTGAAGGTAGGCTGCATATTTTTACATTAAAAAGGGCTTCTAAAGATGCCTTTATACAAAGTTTAATATTGCGAGTAGCTCATTTTGGGTCCATTATATCCCGCAGTATTTTTCTCGGCATTTGGGGCACAAATCTACCGCAATGTGAACGTTCTAAACCAGCGCGTTCCACAGGGAGCCACTAGAAAGCCGATTTAAAATGGGCATTTATTTACAGCAATTGAACACTAAATTCCTTCCATTTGGCCTATAAATTAATGTAAATGAGATTTAAAAATCATGTTTTATTGTGAATTATTTGTGAATATTATTTGGACATTTAGGCTATTTAAAAATGTTAATCATTTATTAAGAAATGGATAGATGTTTAGATCTAGTAATTGAAGTCTGAAATTAGCTACAATTAGGTAACTAACTAATTATATGCTTTAATTTCAGGTCATCCAAGTAAGATTATTTTATATTTGTTTCAGAATGCTTCAATCTATGATAACTGAAAATTTCATTCAGTTCTCTTAATTTTTAAGAAAGTTATGGGCTTTTGACTGTTCACGATCACAGCTTTTTTGTTATGTCCATAGAAAATCAATAGGGAACAAGATGCTCATTTCCCAGTATGAAAATGGCCATAACTTTTTAAATACTTGAGATATGAAAGTGAATTAGGTGTCAAATTAAACTTATTTTTATGCTTTATCTGATGGGATAAATTACAGACTTGATTTTTAAAATCTCAAAATTTTGTAACTTTGCTAAATATAGAGCCTTACCAAATGGGCTAACATCAGCCCCCAGATTATTTACTAAAATTCTGAAACCAGCTTTGGCATTGTTACGTAAACAAAGCCATAGGGTGATGGCATATTTAGACGACATTTTTATTGTTGGCACAACTTACGAATTGGCACATCAAACAGTACTTGCCACAAAACAATTGTTTGAACAACTAGGGTTTATCATCCATCCAGTTAAATCTAAATTGATACCATCAACTAATATGGATTATTTAGGATTCACCATTAACACGGTCAATATGTTAGTAACTTTACCAATAGATAAAGCCGCAGCCCTACAGGAGGATTGCAGCGCGCTTCTTAACACCAACAGACCCTCCATTAGACGGGTAGCCCGGATAATTGGGAAGATTGTGGCTAAATTCCCGGCCACACAATTTGGGCCATTACATTATCAAAATTTGCAAAGATCAAAAATTAGAGCACTCAAATTTAACAAGGGTCATTTTGATAGGCCTATGGAGCTGCTTACGGAAGCTATACTTGAACTACAGTGGTGGGAACATAACATTAGGTATTGCTCCAACCCAATCATTATTGACAACCCGTCTATGGTATTACAAACAGATGCCAGCGCCATTGGTTGGGGAGCCACTAATTCTGTTTCTAGTTGTGGAGGGAGGTGGAAGACAGAGAAGGCAGTATTACTTAACACACGTGGTATTAATTACCTAGAGATGTTAGGGGCATTTTTTGGCCTTGTCATATTGCTCAGCAATTAACCACCAGCATGTACGATTACAAATTGATAATACCACCGCGGTGGCATATATAAATCACATGGGTGGAAATATATCGACATCTTGTGATCAATTGGCAAATTTAATTTGGCAATGGTGTATCCAAAGAAACATTTGGATATCGGCAACATACCTACCAGGTAAGCTAAATTCAGTGGCTGACACCAGATCACGCAAATTTAACGAAAACACGGAATGGATGTTAAATAAAAATGTATTTGCTGAAATTACAGCAAAATATGGTGGACCAGATATTGATCTTTTTGCATCCAGGTTGAATCACCAATTACCAACGTATGTGTCCTGGGAACCAGACCCTGGGGCAGAAGCTACAGATGCTTTCTCACTGCATTGGGGGGAAATGGCTTTTTTATGCATTTCCCCCGTTCTGCCTCATCAATCGGGTACTAAGGAAAATTCAACAAGATTCGGCATCTGGGATTCTCATAGTACCCGATTGGCCTACTCAACCGTGGTATCCGGTCATACAGGGGATGGCGTTAGAACCATGTTCCCTTATTGGACATAGCCCAAATTTATTAATTCACCCAGTGACTGGGGGCAGTCACCCATGCCATAAGACAATGGATTTGTTGATTTGTAGAGTCTGACTACACGGCATGGGGCTGTCAGACAGGACTATGAATCTCATCACATCCGCACAAAGACTGTCAACACGGAAGCAGTACCTCGGACACATCAAGAAATGGGGCATATACTGCTTTGACAACAACCTAGACCAAAGGGCCAAGAACATTCCGGCCGTATTGGAATTTTTAACAAGCCTCCATTGTGATAAACGATTAGGCTACAGTGCCATCAATAGTGCCAGAAGTGCACTCTCCAATTACCTATCGCAAGGAACGGAGCGGCACACGGTGGGAACGCACCCCCTGGTAACAAAACTTATGAGGGGCATATTCAATGCAAAACCCCCTAAAACCAGGTACTCCAGAATCTGGGATGTGGGTGTCGTTTTGAACATGCTGAGGAGTTGGTCACCCATAACAGCATTATCACTTCGGAAACTGACCATGAAGATGGTTATGCTCATGGCGTTAGTTACCGCACAACGAGTCCAGTCATTAAACAAACTGAGCCTGGACTGTTTGATCATCTCACCCGAGAAACTGGTGTTTGTCATACATGATTTAATAAAACAAAACAGACCAGGTTCATCGGGTCAAGTGATTGAATTTATGGCATATCCAAATGACGAACGCCTGTGTATAGCTAGACATATCCAATTATACATGGAATATACTAAGAACATTCGAGGTCAGGAAATGGCTCTGTTAATTTCTTACAAGAAACCGCACAAAAGGGTCACGACCCAAACTATCTCAAGGTGGCTCAAATGTGTCCTAAAGATGGCAGGAATAGACACTAATGTTTTTAAATCTCATTCCACCAGGGCTGCAGCAACATCCGCAGCAAAAATTCTGGAGGTGCCAACAGACCAAATCCTCAGAATGGCAGGATGGTCATCGGAAAGGACTTTCCAAAGGTTTTATAACAAACCAGTTTTGGAGCCATCATCGTTTTCTGAAAGCATTTTACGTTCAATAATATAATTTGCCCGAAAGGTTACAGGGCTATGATTTCAATTTAATAAATTTATTTTTCGTTATATCACACAAGTCTTTGTATGAGTGTGTTTAAAATTGCTAATGATACTTTCTCCCAATACCCAAGGCAGTTGTGAAGCATGGGCTCGTTCCACGGCATGAGGTCACAGAGCTTTGAAATCTTCACGTAGTCACTCACATGACTCCGAAGTAAAATAGTAAAATTAAACGAGAACTTACCAGTTTGAAGTTTGATCTGTATTTTATGAGGAGGAACGTTGAGGGAATACGTGCCCTCCGCTCCCACCCTCCTATGATCATATCAAAAACTGGTATCTCTTTGATAATCTTACTATGTTAGGTCATTATAGTTTCTGTGACCTCACACCGCTGCTTTGAAGAATGACACGCATGCGTTGGAAGCGGGTTCTTCACGTATTCCCTCAACGTTCCTCCTCATAAAATACAGATCAAACTTCAAACTGGTAAGTTCTCGTTTAATCTTACTATCTTTCCTGACTACTAATGCCTCTCATAAGCACAATAAATCATTGCCGAATTTTGCAAAATGAGTACATTCCTGTGACAAAATTTGCAATACAGATGAGTAAGTAGAGTTCTGCAAGGCACGTGAAAATAGAATCTTGTTGCATTTAATAATGGTGGTCAATATTACGACATGCAACATGGCATGGCTCTGGCAGACAAAATAAAAGAGAATTCTAACAGATTCTATACTTATAAGAAGAGCAAAAGGATAAGGGGAAGAATATGTCCCCTTAAGGATTAACAGTAATCGTGTAATTGCTGGAAATGCATTGGCTTCAGCAGAGACACAGAAGTGCAAGTGGACAAAAGTAATCCTATATAGTTTGACAATAAGATTGGCAGAGAGTGATCTGATCAAACATACTAAATGATAAAAAAAATTGAAGGAGGACAAAAAGAGTCACATGGAGGATATACTTTCAGAATTTTACCAGATGAATTTGGAGGCTGAGGGATTCATTCAGGGACCGTTGGAAGAAAGAGATAAAGTGGAAATCAAAAATACATTGAAGACTATGGAAACAAAAAGGGGCACTCAAGACATAACATGCATATTACCTTCTTTTTCTGCAAGTTTAAATGCTCAATAGGAATTAAGTGGTTAATGGATAAAATCTAGACACAAAGCATGCCAAAATGAACAACAGATTGGCACTCTCATTTAAAAGTCTCAATGGAGTTCACACAAAAGCAAGAAAATAACATTGCTGTCATAATGGTGGGTCCTTTGAGGCTTTGAATTAAGACATTATTAGTGTAGCTATGTTGATCGACACTTTTCAAAAGACTTTTAAATCTAGCCAACTAAAAATGAACAGGATAAAAATGTAATTAAAAACAATGACCAGAAAAAGCACCTGGTTTGTCCATTAACGTGTATTGTCCATGATACATAAGTATTTATCAATGAAAATTAATTTCCGATATTAGTTACTTAAAAGCCACTTAAAAGTCACCATTCTGTTAACTGCAATCTCCTTTCTTTTGTCTGCACAGACTAAGTAGGAATTATTTCACTGAGAACACTTAGCAACTGCTTCATAAATTGCTCAATTTAACACCATCTTCTTATAATATAGCTTTTATTAATGTCTAAACTTCTAACAGGTTGTCAATGAATATTCTGCATTTCATATTCTTTGAACGCTTACAATTTATCAGACACATGAAAGTCTGATAGACTTTATTATGGAATGCAAAGTGGAAAGCAGGCAGTGTGGATTGCAAGCTGATAAAGTAATTGGAAAGAAAAACGGTGTTTTCTGCTGTGTGTGAGCACTCTTTAAAATGTTTTCATTTTGAAATCTTCCAAGCAATATCTTATGCCCAATGCAGCAGGATAAAAATCTGCATTGAAAAAAAGTCAGCATGGTCGTTGTTGGCCAAATGATAAGACACAAAATCTTGGAGTAACTCAGCAGGTCAGACAGCATCTCTGGAGAAAATGAATAGGTGACGTTTTGGGTCGAGACCTTTCTTCAAACTCGTCTGTTTTTGTGCTGGCTCTAATCACAGTGTGATTGCAGCATGAAGGAGTCTGCACCAGCTCGACTTAAGACCATAACAAGCTATCCCCACTTCCTTGATCTTACCCCAAAAGCCCTGCAGATTCTTTCTTTTCAGTATCCTTTTGAATTGTCCATTATCCAATATCCTTTTGAATTGTCACCACTATTACCTCAAGCACATTTTAGATGTCGGTCACTCACTGATTTGAGCTACTTTTGCTTCTTTTGCCATCACCTTCTAACATCAGTGATAGGAAAACTATTAATAAAAATTCTAAGAAACAGCATTTATCTGCACTTGGTGAGCTGGGGAATTTTCAGGTGTAGGCAGCGTGGCTTTGTTAGCAGAGGCCCTACCTGACTAATTTTGCTGAATATATTGAGTAGATGATTAAATTTATTATTCAGGGTGGTCTGATTGATGAACACTCTGTGAACTTCTGTAAGGCCTTTGATATGTGTCTATAATGGAGAATGGACTAAAAGGTATATGATCACTGGGTCCAAAGATAAAATGCAAAGTTCAATGCTGGTACTCTCGTTTATTAGTTTTATTTTTAGATTTACATCATGGAAACAGGCCCTTTGGCCCACTGCAACCACTGATCATCCATTCATACTAGTTATATGTTATCCCTTAATTTCATCCACTCCCTATACACTTGGGGCAATTTACATAAGTCACTTAACCTACAAACCCACACGTCTACGAGGCGTGGTAGGAAACCGGAGCACCCAGAACAAACCCACATGGTCACAGGGAGAACGTGCAAACTCCACACAGACAGCACCCGAGGTCAGGATCAAACCCAGGTTTCTGCACTGCGAGGCAGCAGTTTTACCAGCTTAACATATACATTAAGGATCTGGATGTGTATGTAAGAGGAATGGTAAGTACATTTGCAGGTGACAAGAAGATTGGTGACATTGTGGATAGTTTTCTGCTACAGAATGGATAGGTGCAGAAGAGATTTAGCAGGACATTACCTGGGATGGAATTTTTCAGCAATGAGTAGAGGCTAATTAGGTTGGATTTCTTTGGACTCAGATTACATCTGATTGAGATATACAAAATTAATTTGGGCTTGAATAGAATGGATCGTGAGAAACGTTTCCCCTGCAGAGGTGACTATGGCCAGAGAACATTGTTTATGGTGAGGAGGTAACAGATTTTCAGGGGACTTCAGAAAGATTTCTTTCACCTAGTGGGTGATGAAACCCAGAATAAACTGCCCAAGAGGGTAAAGACAGTAGGCAATCTCATAACATTTAGATAAGCACTTGAAACCTTAAGGCGTAAAAGACCACAGGCTGAGTGATGGGAAATGAGATTAATGTAGAGTTTGCCGTGGTCTACAAACGCTTGATTTACGTACAGGCCCTACATGAACGAGCGTTTAGGGGACTGGTGGGATAGATTTGCTGGCTGTTGCAGGGTGATGGTTGACTAATCTTGACACTAACTCAAATCTTGCCATGTTGAATCCAGGAAGAATGCATTGTAGTTAACATGTTGGTGTTCATTTTGAGAAATCTATCCAGAGACATGGCATCTGGACCCACAGCAGTGTCCTTATGAAGTCACTAATTTATAACCTAATCTATAATATCTTTTTAAAAGATCATTATTAACCCAAGATATGCTCAGGCTAAATCTGTTAATATCAGTTGTATTATTAAGAGTGGCAGAGTGAGATTTAAACTGCTACTCCAGACTATCTCTCTATAAAGGACAACCCGCCTGTGCAGACATCTTCTGCAACCTGGGAACTCAGTACACAATCATATTTCCAACTTGCAAACTGACCGGGTAACAAACAGTTCTCAGGAAGAGAATGCTGCCATAACCCTGGCAGAACACAAATCCCTAAAATTGTTCTGATAAATCTCATCTGTATCCTCCCCATTGCACATATTCTAAAATATGGGATTAGGATACCTACTAAAGTAGAATGTGCAGTGTGGCGAAGGCAGGGAGGTGGGAGCTGGAATAATATATTATTTTTGCAGTCATACAAAGTATTTGAAGAATGATGTTTGATTGTAACTATCCTGCAATCTCTATACAAATACAGAATTATCTCAGCAATTTTCAATTTACTCTTGAAGATTGTACAGGTGTGTGTGGAAAAATAAATGCCAGGTTCAGAAGACAAGATGTAACCATTATTGGGTTCATTGGATCTAATTTAACATGAAAAGTGCTTGGAATCTATTTCATAACGAGCCAACACTACCGATAAAGGTTACACATCATGAATTTGTAATTATTACCCACCTCTGATTCACAGAGATACCAACAGTTTCCTGTTGTGTCCCCACTTTGGAGATGCTTATTTCCTTCCACTCTATTACATACCAAACATGACAACCACCTCCTTCCTGACACATTCTTTGGATCCAGAGTTGGACTAAACATTGCCAAAGACTAGATTTTTAAAATAGGTAATTGAACAATAACAATCTCCTTGTCAGTTAGAAAGATCAAATACATTGATCTTGCATGATGATTCACTGCTGACCAAGCACTGAGCTGCTCTAAACTTCCATTTTTTCTCTAATGACTTCAAGTTTTTTCAAGTGAAACAAGATAAGCAGTTCTCTCAAAATGTGTCTAGGATTATTTTTTTAAATGCAGCTTGTACCTCTTTGAAAATCAAGTAGACATAGTATTAGAACATGTTGAAACAATAACAACATCAATATATCCTGGATCTTGCTCCTCAAACTTAAAATGTTAATTGCTATTTTTGTTAAATTGCATTAGAATAAATGTTGCACTTTATATTGGCTCTTTTCTTATGACAATGTTTATTCACAGAAAATGGTGGGTTTTATTTTTAAAGCTGATAGTAAAAATGTTGGTGCATTTCAATGGACAAAGCAATGAGGGGACCAATAACAATTTTGGAAGCAGTTGGCTGAGGTTGCACTAGCCTGCATTATGACTGGGCTGGCAGAAGGCAGCTTCAAATCAAGGTAACAAACAAATGTGCAGTGTGGTGGATGGGGTTTGGAAAGATGTTAGTAAGTGGTTCAGTAACCTGGCAGGTGTCACATTCTGGCACTGGAAAGATTACATTAACCACAATCTACCCAAAGACAGACAATCCTGCCAGATCATTGTTATCTACCGGTGCTTTTAAGAGTGTGAGTGTGTGGAACTGTTTTATCTTGTGCACCCTTGATTTGCTGATGACATCAAAACCATGACCTATACCCGCGAGTATCCAAACAAATTACTCAAAAGTGTTCAAATGAAAATCATCCCATGTAAATGAATTTCAAGGCACTTATGTCTGTGAAGGATATTTGAGTATTGGGGAAAGTGGGGGTCTATCAAATTTAAAACATACCAGGGAATATTAAAATGAAGTGGTTATTTTAATTGTTACAACAACTTTCATGTAACATAACATGAAAAAAAAAGAACATTTTGCAGAGAATGTTGTTTAGGACGATGAATGTTAACTATTGGAATAGTTGTAAGTGAGATAATAAATTTTGCACGACAGTCAATAATGGTCATTAGGCTAATGGGTTCAAGATTTGGCTAATTTGGTTAAGAAGGTTCAATGGTTGGGTATTAATGGTGGAGTAGCAAGATGGATTCAACAGTGGCTGAATGGGAGATGCCAGAGAGTAATGGTGGATGGTTGTTTGTCAGGTTGGAGGCCAGTGACGAGTGGGGTGCCACAGGGATCTGTGTTGGGTCCACTGTTGTTTGTCATGTACATCAATGATCTGGACGATGGTGTGGTAAATTGGATTAGTAAGTATGCAGATGATACTAAGATAGGTGGGGTTGCGGGTAATGAAGTAGAGTTTCAAAGTCTACAGAGAGATTTATGCCAGTTGGAAGAGTGGGCTGAAAGATGGCAGATGGAGTTTAATGCTGATAAGTGTGAGGTGCTACATCTTGGCAGGACAAATCAAAATAGGACGTACATGGTAAATGGTAGGGAATTGAAGAATGTAGGTGAACAGAGGGATCTGGGAATAACTGTGCACAGTTCCCTGAAAGTGGAATCTCATGTAGATAGGGTGGTAAAGAAAGGTTTTGGTGTGCTGGCCTTTATAAATCAGAGCATTGAGTATAGAAGTTGGGATGTAATGTTAAAATTGTACAAGGCATTGGTGAGGCCAATTCTGGAGTATGGGGTACAATTTTGGTCGCCTAATTATAGGAAGGATGGATTTACCAGAGGAGATTTACTAGAATGTTGCCTGGGTTTCAGCAACTAAGTTACAGAGAAAGGTTGAACAAGTTAGGGCTTTATTCTTTGGAGCGCAGAAGGTTAAGGGGGGACTTGATAGAGGTTTTTAAAATGATGAGAGGGATAGGCAGAGTTGACGTGGAAAAGCTTTTCCCACTGAGAGTAGGGAAGATTCAAACAAGGGGACATGACTTGAGAATTAAGGGACTGAAGTTTAGGGGTAACATGAGGGGGAACTTCTTTACTCAGAGAGTGGTAGCTGTGTGGAATGAGCTTCCAGTGAAGGTGGTGGAGGCAGGTTCGTTTTTATCATTTAAAAATAAATTGGATAGTTATATGGATGGGAAAGGAATGGAGGGTTATGGTCTGAGCGCAGGTATATGGGACTAGGGGAGATTATGTGTTCGGCACGGTCTAGAAGGGTCGAGATGACCTGTTTCCGTGCTGTAATTGTTATATGGTTATATTATATGGTTAAGATGAAACCCAACCAAGGTTGGATGTAAAAAATAATGACTGAACATTCTGTTTGTGTAGATGTTCTGTTCAGGTTGTTGGATAGCTTCATGGTGGGAATGGTCAGGCATGGTTTGTGGCATACGAGTCATAGGTTCATAAAGATCAGAAACAGTCCTTTCAGCCCACCACTCCCATGGCCGCCACTGCACACATCTATACTAATCTCATTGATTCATGTCAGATCCACAATCTTCAGGTGCTTGTCTAATTGATTCTTAAATATTATCCCTCAGGCAGCATATTCCAGATTCCAGCCACACACGGTGTGAAAATAATTATCTCTCAGAACGCCACTAAACCTCCTAACTCTCACCTTAGAACCAATGCCCTCTTATTCGAGGCACTCCACCTTGGGAAAAAGATACTTGCATCTTATCATAATGACATATACCTCTATCGAATCATCCTGAGCCGCCTCTGATCCAGGAAAACAACCCATCTAACCACACTCTCACAACATTGGTTGATCTAAACCAGACACATCCTGGTGAATCTTTTTTGCACCCTTTCCAGCATAATCACATCCTTCCTTTAGAGTGGAGACGATAGAAACTGCACACAATTCTCAAAGACCCAACCAATGATTTATAAAGTTGTTTCATGATGTCCCTGTCCTTAAAGTGAATGCAAATATGCCTTCTTCACCACCCCCTCTACATTTGTGCTGCCACCTTCACAGATATATTGATTTGTATACCAATGTCCTTCTGTTCAGCCACAATTACAATTCAAAATACACCCTTTTTTGCCCTCGCAAAATGCATCACCTTGTACTTCATCTGCCATTGCTCCGCCCAATGTTCCAGCTGATTGATATTGTGCAGCAGCCTGAGTTAATGATCCTCACTATCTACGTTATCACCAATTTACGCATCATCAGATCAGTTGCCTTTCTGTTCAATTATCTTTGTCACAGTTTTGCTTATTCAATGCTTTCATCATCCATAACATTTTCATTGGCAGTCCTATCCTATTTTCCATCCCTGTCTGCCTTTCCTCCTTTGTAGATAATTCTGTCTAATATTTTGTTGTGTTCTTTTCATATTTTGCTGCCATTTTTTCTTTCTGTACATTGTTTGAACTTCATGTGGTTCAAATGACAAATAAACGGTATTGTATTGTATTGTTTCTGCCTTTGTGTTTCACTCTGTTCAATCTCTCTGAACATCGTCCCTTTCTATTTGTCTTTGTTTTCCATTATCTCTATCTCTGCATTTTTATTTATATTTGCCTTTCTGTTCAATTACCTTTGTCACAATTTTCATGCTTCACTTAATAACATGTAAATATAAATTTACATATTGCATGTATTCATCAACTCATCTTTTGAGTTCCACCTGGCACTCTCAGCTAATGGATTAAACATTGGTTAAAGTTCCTTCAATATGAACCCATTAAGCATTATTATGGCAATTCTGCTAGGTGCATTATTCAGGGTATAGAAGGTGCATGTCATGGTGCACTGTGAATGTTCATTTCAAATCATCATACATTCAGGATTGCATTAGATACAAAAGAAACCAAGAGAGAGAGAAAAATTAGCATAACACATGGCAAAAATAGAAAGGAATGACTATTTCTTATTATGAAAGGATTTATTTCAGTTAAAAATTTCATTTTAATGAGACTGGAGACCAGCAAAACAAAGAGGACAATGCTTGAAAATTTCATGCACCAAAAACAATGCAATGCACAAGTGACACATGTGCCTAAAACGTTCTTTAAAATTTTAATTCCAATCCCCGAGGCAAGAAAAATAAAAAAATCAGTTGGGCTGTAGAGCTGTAATTTACTTTAGAAAATTGCTTTTAAGATATTATAGCTTAATTTCGCACATGAACTGAAGGGCAGAAATGGAAAAAAAGAGCCAAAATTAATCTAGATTATTAAATTGATTTTACTGTGTGAAATTGATCTTCAGCAGTATCACAAAATGGGTAATAATGACAGGGTGTAGAAAGGAGCTGCCAATTTGCTATCTGTGATTCTGTACACAGCTGCTGGAGACCAATTTCATCCTTAACATTTTTTGCACAGCCTTAATGATATAGTCAAAAAGATTCAGATATCCAAATAATTGGTCATTAATTAGATTTTATTCCAAACATACTTTAGAAAATGTAAATGGTTAATAAGAACTCAAAACTGGGAAATGAAGTCAGCTCTGATCACGCTCAAAACACTTTTAATGTGGTTTAAATGAACGTTGACAATTTCTCCAAAGTTAGCTGAGAAATTTGCTAGAACAGTGAAGGGCTTTTTCTTGGCCAAGGAATGCTGATGACACAATGCTGAGAAACGTATCTACATAATCTCCAAAGCATTCTCAAGTCAAGGTCAGTGTGCTTGCCTACTGAATAGAATCATTTATATCCATATATCAAACATTCAGATCAGAAATTGAATAAAAATGTTTCCTGCAACTAGACCTCATAAAAAATGATTTAAAAGCATAGAGTGAAAAAAAGTAACCAGTTTCTTGGATATCGCTTAGGAAGATCTGTTCAAAACAGTTCCTTTTCTTTCTCCTATTTGAATTAAATCTTTGAGTACAGCACAGTATAGCCTCCTTTTAATCTCCAAGCAAGATTTAGCACTCATTCTCTTTACCACAGGTAAATTA
Organism: Amblyraja radiata; assembly: GCF_010909765.2. Classification (NCBI taxonomy): domain Eukaryota; kingdom Metazoa; phylum Chordata; class Chondrichthyes; order Rajiformes; family Rajidae; genus Amblyraja; species Amblyraja radiata. The sequence continues at coordinate 2,283,429 of NC_045974.1, forward strand.
GGTTAGATTAGAATGATCTCAACAGCACTTCAGTTCAAACATATATCCTACAACGTGAGGTTCGAGGGCCTGCCTATTCCTTTGCCGATTTACAAAATGGGTATAAATCCTGAGGTGGTGCCCAATTATAACTAACATTAGATTGCAGAATGATAATGGTGAGTAATATTGGTAGAGAAATGATAGATGGAACTAAATCTTGAAAAATGTGAGCAGATGCATTTTGGGAAAACTAAGAAGCTAGGAATGTGTAGGAAGGAACTGCAGAGGCTGGTTTACACCGAAGATAAATACAAAATGCTGGAGTGACTCAGCGGGACTGGCAGCATCTCTGGATAGAAGGAATGGGTGATGTTTAGAGTTCAGACATTACCCATTCCTTCTATCCAGAGATGCTGCCTGTCCTGCTGAGTTACTCTAGCATTTTTGTCTATCGAACAAGCTAGGAAATTCCCAATGATTGTCAGAGAGTACCAAGTAAGAGAGAGACCTTGGTATGCATGTCCGAACTTCTACAGGTAGACGGTAGAGAGCATTCTGACTGGTTGCATCGTGGCCTGGTTTGGCAACTTGAACATCCAGGAGCAGGAAAGACTACAAAAAGTTGTCACCACTGCCCAGTCCATCACCGGCTTTGACCTCCCCACCATCAAAGGGATCTATCATAATCACTGCCTCAAAAAGGCAGCCAAAATCATCAAAGACCCACACCATCCTGGCCACACACTCATTTCACCATTGCCATCAGGAAGAAGGTACATGAGCCTGAAAACTGTAACATCCAGGTTCAGGAACAGCTTCTTCCCTACAGCCATCAGGCTATTAAACACAACAACAAATAAGCTCTGAGCTCTGAACTGCAAAAGACTATATTATTATTGCACTATATTTGTTATTTATTGAACTTTTTTTCTCTTCCCCTGTTATGTACTATGTTTACATAGTCACATATTCTGTTGTGTGTAAGAACATAGTCACATATTCTGTTGTATGTAAGAATTTCATTGTCCCATCCGGGACATATGACAATAAAACACTCTTGGCTTGACACTTGACGAGCCCTAAAGAGGTAGAAAACGGCACATGGGACACTTGCCTTCATTAGCTGGGAAACTAGATGTAAGAGCCAGATTGTGGTACAATTACATGTTGCCGCTGTAATGCTGTGTGCAGTTTTGTTAGAAGGATATGATTGCACTTGAGTGAGTGAAGAAATATTCCAGGAGTTTGCCTAGGATGGTTACAGTTATGAGGAGACCATGGATATGTCAGATTTATTTTCCTTGAAGCATAGGGCAGAACCTGATTGGAGCATCCAAAATTATGAACAGCATAGCTAGTAGAAGTAGTGTGAAACTTTTTATTTTAGAAATAATTTCTATAACTAGAGGGCACAGGTTTTAGCACAAAAAGGAGATTAACAGCCGATCTGAGGAAGATTATTTTTACTAACAGGATGGTTAAAATCTCTAATGCACTGCCTGAGGTACTCGTGAAGGTAGATACTTTGATGGCTGTTGAAACATCATAGCATATAAAGGAAACACATGGTGAAAGGCAGTATTTTACTCAGTGTTCGTATGCACAAAATATGGCATCGAATGACATTGACAGATCTTTGAGGTAACAGGCTCTTCCTGCTTTTGGTCGCTTAAAAAGTCGATTCATACTCCATTCCTTTTGCATACTAATTGGAAAGCAAAGACTTTCCATTTATTTACAAGATGATCTAATCATTAGTAAATCAACCTTTTCTCCTTATCTGATATTTTTTGTAATTGACAGTTGGAAGTGTTCAAACTTTAAAGAAAGGCTGCATACTGTGATAAATGCTATTCCAGACTCTTGTTACAAATTATTTTGCTTTTTTTCCCCATGGATTTCAAAGTTATACAGCATGGAAGCAGGCCAACTTGTCCATGCCAATCAAGATGCCCATCTCAGCTAATTCCGTCTGCCTGTATTTGATCCCCAACCCTCTAAACCTTTCCTATTCAGACAGTGCAAATGTCTTTTAAATGTTAAAATTGGCACTACTACCTGCCTCTACTACCTCCTCTGACAGCTTGTTTCCATACACCCATCATACTCTGCACCTCAGATCTCCCTTAAATCTTTCCTCGCTCACTTTAAACCAATGCCTTCGAATTTTATAAACTGCTATAAGGTCACGCCTCAGACTCCTTCCCTCCACAGAATATAATCCCAGCCTATCCAACCTCTCTTTATAACTCAAGCCCTCCAGTATAGGGTGATTTCACTAAAGGTCACTGGAGCGTAGATCCGCACCCACGTGACCGCAAAATTTAACTGGAGTACATGCGTCACTTCCGGTACATGTTAGTGAATGGGAAAACACGCACTTTCACACCCGTTAAAAACATCGAAAACGGCCCGTTTTTGAGCTGCAATTAACTGTGCCAGTCGGGGTGACCGTGAGGCACAGCTACCTAAATTTACAGTCCAAAAAAAAGATAGAAACTAAGGTAAATTCAAGAGGGAGCTGAAGGTGCATAAACAGCGGAAGTGCTTAGCGGACATTTGCCGTGGCGTGGATTTAAAGATCGAAAATATCGGGAATTATCGCGTTTGCTCGCTGCATTTCATCAAAAGTAAGGCATTATTGACGTTTTATCTTTATTCATTTGTTATATGAAAAGTATTAAAAGTGAAAAATCCGTCAGTAAAATTGCAAAATCGCCCATGGTTCTCAGTTCAGCATCAACTTGCAGAGCTATAGATGCTTGAGCTACAACCAAATCTGCTTTAATACTCTCTTCTTGTTGCACGTGCATGGCGTTCTTGTGCACATTGTCTATCCTGCTCACAGTGGGTGCCCAATCAGGATTGTTGACATCATTCCATGCTGCAGGCTTGTCTGTTATTAGATGATAAATAAATAAATAAGTAGTTTGGGTGATTGTGCAGGCTTTAAACAAGAAACATTGAGAAATATATTTTGGCAAATAATAAAATGTCCTGCTTTTGTCCAACTAACAGCTGACAATTATCCCATTCCTTAGCTTGCATCTCAGTAAAATTTATTTCAAAACGCATTGATAGTTTACGATTATTTAAATGGTAAATGGAGTTTCAGAAGCGTTTTCATTTTGCATGTTAAAACCCACCTGAGAACCATGGGCGATTTTGCAATTTTACTGACGGATTTTTCACTTTTAATACTTTTCATATAACAAATGAATAAAGATAAAACGTCAATAATGCCTTACTTTTGATGAAATGCAGCGAGCAAACGCGATAATTCCCGATATTTTCGATCTTTAAATCTCCACGGCAAATGTCCACTAAGCACTTCCGCTGTTTTTGCACCTTCAGCTCCCTTTTGAATTTACCTTAGTTTCTATCTTTTATTTGGACTGTAAATTTAGGTAGCTGTGCCTCACGGTCACCCCGACTGTCACAGTTAATTGCAGCTCAAAAACGGGCCATTTTCGATGTTTTTAACGGGTGTGAAAGTGCGTGTTTTCCCATTCACTAACATGTACCGGAAGTGACGCATGTACTCCAGTTAAATTTTGCGGTCACGTGGGGGCGGATCTACGCTCCAGTGACCTTTAGTGAAATCACCCTATAGGCAACATCGTGGTGAATCTTTTCTGTCTAACTTAATCACATCCTTCCTTTGGCATTCCTAACAGAACTGCACACAATACTTCAAGTGCGGACTAACCAAGATTTTGTCCAACTGTAACACGATGCCCCCAACTCTTATACTCCCATACCAAGGAAGGCAGGCATATGATTTCTTCATCACTCTGCTTATCTGTGTTACTACATTCAAGGAACTATGGACTGTATTCATAAGATTTCTCTGTTCATTACCACTCCCCAGGGCCCAGGTTTAGGATGACCTGATTCCAGTCCTGTTCTGAGAGTTCTGATGAGGCCAACATGGGACCTGCAGATTCTGTGATTCAGAAGGTCAGAAGATGATTACAGGATAGGCTGTTGGGTAGTATAGATATTGCCTCATGTATTTTCCCTTTGTCACTTTGCTTCTTCGTGTGACCTGAGGAATAGGTTATCACTGCCATCCCAAAATATTGAGCGTCTATGAGCTGGAGTTTACAATTACATGCACACACCTACCTCATTGGGGACACTAGACTCTTTCTCTGGAACTGTTACACTACGATACTAGGAAACTATATTCTGCATTCTGGTATTTTTCTCTTTGGCCCACCTTTTGTATTTGTGTTTGGTTTAATTGTATTCATGTATTAGGTATGTTACAAAGCCTACCTGAAGCGTCTTTGAAAATCTGCCGCTGAGGGTGTGCGCGATTTTGGCGCCGTTTAGAGGGGGCGGGTTTAAAACGCGATTTTCTCTAGGCTGTTCAAATCGAAGATGTTCAGCCTAGTTAATTATTAACGAAAAATCGCTGGAAGACCCCGTCGCAAAAGCTATTATTAGGTTTAAAGGCCTTGAATAATAGTTATAGTAGTTTAAAAATCAATCTCTAAACCCGCGAACACCAGCAACCGCAGGGTCTCATAAAGCAGACAGCTGAAGGTAGGTTGTATATTTTTACATTAAAAAGGGCTTCTAAAGATCCCTTTATACAAAGTTTAATATTGCGAGTAGCTCAATTTGGGCCCATTATATAGCAATGTTACAAAATTTTGAGATTTTAAAAATCAAGTCTGTAATTTATCCCATCAGATAAAGCATAAAAATAAGTTTAATTTGACATCTAATTCACTTTCATATCTCAAATATTTAAAAAGTTATGGCCATTTTCATACTCGGAAATGAGCATCTTGTTCCCTATTGATTTTCTATGGACATAACAAAAAAGTTGTGATCGTGAACAGTCAAAAGCCCATAACTTTCTTAAAAATTAAGAGAACTGAATGAAATTTTCAGTCATCATAGATTGAAGCATTCTGATACAAATATAAAATAATCTTACTTGGATGACCTGAAATTAAAGCATATAATTAGTTAGTTACCTAATTGTAGCTAATTTCAGACTTCAATTACTAGATCTAAACATCTATCTATTTCTTAATAAATGATTAACATTTTTAAATAGCCTAAATGTCCAAATAATATTCACAAATAATTCACAATAAAACATGATTTTTAAATCTCATTTACATTAATTTATAGGCCAAATGGAAGGAATTCAGTGTTCAATTGCTGTAAATAAATGCCCATTTAAATCAGCTTTCCAGTGTGTCCCTGTGGAACGCGCTGGTTTAGAACGTTCACATTGCGGTAGATTTGTGCCTCAAATGCCCAGAAAAATACTGCGCGATATAATGGGCCCAAATTGAGCTACTCGCAATATTAAATTTTGTATAAAAGGATCTTTAGAAGCCCTTTTGAATGTAAAAATATACAGCATACCTTCTGCTATTTTCTTTATGAGACCCTGCGGTTGATGACGGTCGCGGGTTTAAAGATTGATTTTTAAACTACTATAACTATTATTCAAGGCCTTTAAACCTAATAATAGCTTTTGCGACGGGGTCTTCCAGCGATTTTTCGTTAATAATTAACTAGGCTGAACATTTTCGATTGGAACAGCTTAGAGAAAATCGCGTTTTAAACCCGCCCCCTCTAAACGGCGCCAAAATCGCGCACAGCCTCAGCAGCAGATCTTCAACGACGCTTCAGGTAGGCTTTGCAACATACCTACATTATATCGCGCAGTATTTTTCTCGGCATTTGAGGCACAAATCTACCGCAATGTGAACGTTCTAAACCAGCGCGTTCCACAGGGACCCACTGGAAAGCTGATTTAAATGGGCATTTATTTACAGCAATTAAACACTAAATTCCTTCCATTTGGCCTATAAATTAATGTAAATGAGATTTTAAAATCATGTTTTATTGTGAATTATTTGTGAATATTATTTGGACATTTAGGCTATTTAAAAATGTTAATCATTTATTAAGAAATGGATAGATGTTTAGATCTAGTAATTGAAGTCTGAAATTAGCTACAATTAGGTAACTAACTAATTATATGCTTTAATTTCAGGTCATCCAAGTAAGATTATTTTATATTTGTTTCAGAATGCTTCAATCTATGATAACTGAAAATTTCATTCAGTTCTCTTAATTTTTAAGAAAGTTATGGGCTTTTGACTGTTCACGATCACAACTTTTTTGTTATGTCCATAGAAAATCAATAGGGAACAAGATGCTCATTTCCCAGTATGAAAATGGCCATAACTTTTTAAATACATGAGATATGAAAGTGAATTAGGTGTCAAATTAAACTTATTTTTATGCTTTATCTGATGGGATAAATTACAGACTTGATTTTTAAAATCTCAAAATTTTGTAACATTGCTACATGTATAGTATTAGTTAATATGATTGGATAGCACACAAACAAAAGCTCTCCACTCTACCTCAGTACATGTGACTGCCTAGTCCATCATCGGTTCTGACCTCCCCACCATCGAAGGGATCTATCGCAGTCGCTGCCTCAAAAAGGCAGCCAGCATCATCAAAGACTCACACCATCCTGGTCACACACTCATCTCTCCGCTGCCATCGGGAAGAAGGTACAGGAGCTTGAAATCTGGAACATCCAGGTTCAAGAACAGCTTTTTCCCCACAGCCATCAGGCTACTAACTACGACATCAAACAAGCTCTGAACAATAACAGTCTATTGCTCTTTATCTGTTTATTTATTGTGTACATATATGGTCTATGGTATATGGACACACTGAACTTTCATCTCCTGTTCTGTATTATGTTTACATATTCTGTTGTGCTGCAGCAAGCAAGAATTTTATTGTCCTATCTGGGACACATGACAATAAAACTCTCTTAACTGGACTCTTGCTATGGAAACCTTTGGCTCAATTCTTCCACGCCAAGATGCCCTATCTAAGCTGGTTCCGTTTACCTACTTTTGGTCCATATCCTTCTAAAACTTTCCTTCCACATACACATCCTAGGGTCTTTTAAATGCTTTTCATTAATAAGCTGAAACCTTATTCTGCATCTGACCTTTTTCCTTATCAGACTTGATGGGAGTATTTCCCCCATTCATCTAACCTCTATTCATATAAATAAATTTAGAGGAAGCATCAAAACCAAACCAATTAATCTTATCATAATTCATACCATTACTTTAACCTGTGATTTTGTCCACGATTTGAATCTCCTGAGTTGTTCATCGTGGTAAGTTGTTCCCATTCTTGCTGTGCTGGCTGGCGTTCCATCAGATTGATGAGCTTTGTGTCCATGTGGGAAAGTTTGTCTGCTCAGTACAAATGATCCCAAAGTCCCTTTGGCCAACTGTAGGTTCACTAGGATCCAGCATGCTAACTTAATTAGAAATAGGCATTCTCTCTGCAGATAAAAAGCTACTGAATATTTCCAGTTTTTTCAACTTTTGTAAAAAAAATTGGCATAAACTTCAGTTTGCATAACGAATCACTAATATTTTGCAATGATTTAGGGGGGTGATATACAATGATAGCATTTACGTACAGAAGGCATTTAAAATAAAGCTCTTCAGCCAAAATTTAAGGCCATTCAGGATGCTAATCTTCGAAATTAAAAGCATGAAGATCACCAAGGAAAAGATCATAGGTGAATGAAAATCTTTGGACTCTTAGTGTACGAACAGTTTAAATTTGCAATTATATCCCTACAACCTATTCTGCATTTCGACTTTTCCATTAACCTAGACAGGGTTGCAATGCTTTGGAATAAGAATGGATGGGGTGCAGAGATTTAAACAGAGTCAATGCAGAAAAAGATGCAAAAATATATAAATGTAAGGTGAGGTGAAGGATAGTTCTATTAAAATAACAGAGGTTGCATAAGGAGGAAACGAGAGTCCTCGGTGTCAGCTTTAGTGTGGACTTCCATTCTAGTTCTGAAGATTAGATCCTGAAGAATCCCCAAATGCCCAAAAATATAGGGGCAAAGATAGAAGCTTTAAAGGCAAGAGCTGTTGATAAAAATCTGTTCTTTGGAAGTTCTCTGAATCTTCTGAACGGGATCCACAGTAAGTTGCGTGAGAGAATGTTTCCAATGATTTAGTAGTTGGCGTGGCCAGCGACAGTCGTCAGCAAGATCATCACGTTTGGTAAGTAGGGTACCAGGCTACTTTGAAAGGCTCGACCGACAGGATGATATTTCACAGATAAATCTGGGAGTGAAGCTGGTGAGTCGTGGAGCTTCCCAGTGTTGCTCTATCGTTTAACCCTGCGGCGTGGGCTCGGGCGGAGGTAGCCGAGGCAGCGGGCGAAGGAGCGGCACCCACGGCCCAGCGAGTCCCACCAGCCGACGAGGGATTGGCAGCAGCGGTCCAGCGAGCTCCAGCCACCGGCCAGGGAGCGCCGGCAGTGGAGGAGGCGGCCGCAGCCCGCGACCAGGCCGCTGCGGCACGAGGCCAGGCAACGGCCGCAGCTCGCGCCGCCCCCTCGCGCCGCCCCCAGCACGTGCCCGGCGCCAGCCGCCGCCCGCCAACAGCGCGCCAACGGGCGGCAGCAGCACGTGACCAGCTGCTGGTGGCAGCCCAGCCCGCCGCTGGCCCACACCGGCGCATGCGCCCCCCGCACCCGCGGCCTACCGCACCGACACAGCCTGGCACACAGGCACCTCAACCACCGGCAGCAGCGCCTCGCCCCGTTGGCCGCACTGCTCAGCGGGCTCTGCTCCCCAGTCACCGTCTGCCAGTCGGTCAGGAAGGACTGGAGGCGGCCCCCGCCACCTTCACCGCTCACTTCTGAGGGCTTTTTCAAGGGGCAGGTGTACTCGCTCCCATCCGACTCCCTGTCCTCCGTGAAGCTGAAGGAGGAGAAGTAGTCCAAGGCCTGCATCATGGAGTTGTAGACCCAGTCGACGGGCTTCTGCACCCAGTTCCATCCCGTCAGGAGGAATTCCCAGCAGCGGGACCGTGCCCGCTCGCTGCCGTCCATTGCCTTGGATGGGCCTTGTGGAGGACAAGCCCGCGGCACCTCACCTACTTCTCCACCGGGACCCCTCTAACTCTTGATTATTGGGTCGAGCAATGCCCAAACCTCTCCACAACCATCCAGCATCACGAGACTGATTATTATTTGCCGGTATCAGACATTTCTCCTGCAGATTTCCCCCTTGGATGCTGCGGTTCCAACAGTAGCATCGGGATGGCACAGTAATGACATGGGCATCTTTAGCAAGGCGTGAATTTTAACCAGCTCTTCCCCTCAAGCCGAACATTGGAAATTGTAAGGAATATTTCAGCAACTGAATGTTGGCAAACTTTGCAGGGCGTTCTGTTGTTATGGCTACATCTGTTGCATAGATCGTTCTCTTAGAATACAGCAACTGCAGTTCTGACATCAATAATGTAATGTGGATTATGAGCACAGAGCGGCTGTACACTGAACACCTACCTCATAAGAGCCTGTATTTAGAAAATTCAGTTAGAGAGGGATTTATAAACGCTGAGAATCAAAACCAATGCATTAAAAATTCTGTCCAACATGCAACAATAAATACCTGCTTTGGAATGATATAAATAGAGCCATTGAGTCATATAGCGCTGAAACAGGATATTGAAGGTTGTGTAGCATGTGTAGATAGTAGCATTAGAAAGATTAATGCAAGGTTGGGGAAATGAAGCGAGAAGCAGGGTTTCATTTTTCTTGGGTTATTGTAATCGGCTCTAGATGAGGAAATGTGTGTACATAATGGACCTTGCATGGGACAAAATTCATTCCATAAAGGTTATTAAATTCTATGGGGAACTACATTTGGAGTTATGGCACAACTGCAAAATAAAATCAGGCAGAAAGAAGGGAATGAATAGATATTGAATGTTCTAGACTATAAAATAATTTAAAAAGATAGTGAATGAAAAATGGAGTTAAATATGTGAATTATTTTTGTAATACTCAATAGGCATGATTACCATTTTTCCTGTTCAGAAAAAGAAAATAAAACAATATAATCACCACAGTGCATGTTTTTGTCATTTTGTTGTATTCTCATCCAAGTCTTTGGTAATTTTGTACTTGTGCAAAACAATCAGCCTATTTGTTAAGTTGAAACTGTTTAACAAAACAAATTCCATTTTGACACTTCATGCTATACTCAATGCATTTTTGATGGTATATATATATTTTTTAATTGTAGCATCTACCTTACTTTTATGTCGGAACTTATCAATAAAATGAAGAAGGATCCTGCCCGTAAACATCACCTATCCATTCCCTGCACAGATGCCACCTGACCCACTGAGTTACTCCAGCGCTTTGTGTTTTACTTCCTGTTTTTGCTATATCTTAAATGTGTGATTTGATTCTGAGAATACCTAAAGTGCCTTCCATAATGTTTGGAACAAAGACCATTTATTTATTTGTCTCTGTACTCCACAATTTGAGATTTGTAATAGAAAAAAAATCACATGTGGTTAAAGTGCACATTGTCAGATTTTATTAAAGTGTGTAATGGCAATTTCAAACTTTTCCAAATTTTTCCAAGAGTTGGCAGTTAAGTGATGTTCCTTTGTAGACTGCCTCACAGTCAAAGACTACCCTCAAGGTCCCTTTCCTTGGGTGATACACCCCATGGTGTGGGATACACCAGAGCTCTCTATCACTTCGATTCAGCTGGTCCACTGGTACCATTTCAGCATAACCATTATCAATAATTTCTGTGAGGAAAGATGTATATTCATCGTGAAATTTCTTATTCTTGCCAAACCTGCGTTTCAGGCTCTGGATGCGCTGCACTGCAATGCAACGGTTATTTGGCAAACTGACTTGTTTGTTAGACAATAGTGTCCATCTATCATCTTTACTGAGTGATTCATAATATCCAACTTAACCTCTCCTCTGGACATTTCTTCTGCTTCCTTGCTGGTTCTTTCACTGAAGTTGTGATTGTATTGCTTGACTAGTAGCTCCTCTAAGTTTACAGTGGATATTCGATTGACAGCAGCAGCAGGGCAGCCATTTTCATCCCTGCTTTCGTTGTCTCTTCTCAGAGGACCATAGATGACCCATCCGAGTAGGGTCCTTGCGGCGAATGGTCCATCCCCTTGGGTGTTGACCAGCTCCCAAGGTTCTAATACTTTTGGAGCATTTGTTCCGATGAGTAGGCCGACACCAGAGTCTATTTTAGGAATCTTGATATCCTTCAAGTAAGGTCATTGTTTCAGGTCTTCCTGCTTGGGAATGTTTAGATGAGAAACAGGCATGGTCTTATGTGTGAACACATCAGATAGTTGTATAAAATTGTCTTTGTCCAGACTAGATATTTCCAAACCTGAGATATGATGACTTCTCTTCATTTATGGTACGCAAGAGAATCTTAGTCTTTTGTCCTGTAATGTTCAGCCTTCTCGTCAAGCCTTCTGTGCGAAAGGTAGTTGAACTTCCATGATCCTAAAAAGCGTATGTTTGCAACACCGTGTTCCCCTTGCGGCTCTTTACCTGTACTGGTAAGATGGAGAAGATGCAGGCTTCATCACTGGCCCCAATTTGCGCACACATCTGGCATGAGGAAACAGCATCCTTCACAGTTGGCTTCTCATTCTGCTCTGCATGCTCCGGCTTCTTCTCTGTTATTCTGTTCAGTGTGAAGTATTTCAGGATGATCTTGTTTGCACATATCACCAATCATACGACTCTTGCAGTCTTTGGCCATGTGTCCTTTCTTCAAACATACAAAGCAGACTCCCTTCTCCGTTAAGAAGTCTATCTTTTCTTTGAGCCCCTTGGCCCCGCTCTGTGGACACTGTACCAATGTGCGCCGACTTCTTGATCTCTTGCACTCAAGTATACTAATCCTCGCACTGGCTACTGCCATCTCCGTCTTTAGTTCCAGCTGTTCCTTCTCTATTTTCAATTGCCCCTTTTGTGCCTCAGCCTCTTATCAATTGCTCCTTTTGTCTATTCAACTGTCCTTGTGCCTCAAGCTCGTGTCTTTGTGATCTTCCAGTCTTTCCATCACCTTTGGAAACTTTTATTGGTGTTTATTAACATGAGGACCAAAGTTGTGCCAATGAAAGTCAAAGAAGCCATTATGCTGGTTTAAACCGATAATAGACACAAAATGCTGGAGTAACTCAGTGGGACATGCAGCATCGCCACTGAATAGGTGACGTTTTGGGTCATGAAATCTCTTGTTCGTCTGAAGTTCAGAGTGGACAATAAACAATAGGTGCAGGAGTAGGCCATTCGGCCCTTCGAGCCAGCACCGCCATTCAATGTGATCATGGCTGATCATCCCCAATCTGTACCCCGTTCCTGCCTTCTCCCATTATCCCCTGACTCCGCTACCTTTAAGAGCCCTATCTTGTTGTACCTGCATGCTTACTTTCATAAACTGATGAACAAGGTCCCCAGATCCCGTTGTACTTCCCCTTTTCCCAACTTGACACAATTTAGATAGTAATCTGCCTTCCTCTTTTTGATACCAAAGTGGATAACCTCACATTTATCCACATTAAACCTCATCTGCCATGCATCTGCCCACTCCCCCAACCTGTCCAAGTCACCCTGCATTCTCATAGCATCCTCCTCACAGTTCACTCTGTCACCCAGCTTTGTGTCATCTGCAAATTTGCTAATGTTACTTTGAATCTCTTCATCCAAATCATTGATGTATATTGTAAATAGCTGCGGCCCCTGATGAAGTGGGCCCCCTTTGTCTCCTGGCAACCAATATTTTTAGACGCAGTCCGCCACTGTCTGTGAGGAATCAGAGCTATGCTTGTACTGCTTACAGTCTACAATCCTTTGCATTAACTAGAGAATACTAAACTCTGAAAATAGAGAATCTTTTGGGACATGCAAAAGATTGGTCACAAAGTAAAGGAACAACAATTGATACTGACAGTGCATTTAATATGATAGGAGTCAAGTTTTCCCATTTCGACATTAGCATTCTACAAGATTGTGATAGCAATGTTTAATGTTCCTGTGTTTAAAAAAAACATACAATGTGTAGAACTCTTAGGGCATTTCAAACATCAATGCAGAATGAAAAATACAACAGGCCAAAAATGAGTGGAAACAGGAATCCGGGTGTTTGAATTTGATGTTAATCTCTAGTTGAAAGCTCAGTCACTTTAGCTTTCAATCCAGCACTGCTAACCGTGCTGAATTTGAAAAACATCATACCTTGAAAGTCCTTTCATGTTAGCTACATCTGCAGGACTGAATTTTGTGGGGATATTTTCTGCTCTGTAGATTAAACGTCCTGCCATTTATCGTTTGTTCCATCTGTCTCAGGACTACATTAATGTTAAGTTCACGCCAAGAAGACTGAACATTTGATTACTAATCAAAAATTTGTGTGCCAATCCTGGACATGCCTGACACCCTGTGGAAATGGGGGGGGGGAGGGTGGTGGGTGGTGGATTGCATGAATATGCTGCATAAGAATTGCTGCAAAAAACCCCCACTGTACATCACACACAATCACATTGACACAATGACAAAGAAAGCTCACCAATGCCTACTTCTTTAGAAGTTTCGGGAGATTCGGCATGTCCTCCAAACCTCTACAAGTGTACGGTAGGGGAATGCTGACTAGTTGCATCACGACCTGGTCTGGAAATTCAAATGCTCAGGAACGAAGGAGGCTGCAGAAAGTGGTCGGTCCAACAAGGGTCATGATCACCCCACCATTGAAGTGATCTACAATGCAGGAAGCACTGCCCCAAGAAGGCAACTAATATCACCAAAGACCCACACCACAACTAATATCACCATAAGGATTTCATTTTGCCAGTTCATATCTGAGGTGCATGATAAATAAACACCTTGCCTCATATATATACACCTGTAAAAGGTACCCACCTGTACAGCTGCCTATATACCTGTAAAATTAGCTCCCTCACTATATCTACTCCCTATTTGCTTTTAAATTATATTTCATGCTGAAATTATATATTTTAAGACTAAAAGATATTAAGGTGAAATTAGTAAAATTAAATTAATGTCTACTGTACTGTGCAAAAAAAAGGATACACATGTGATAACAACCATTGAACCCTGCATCCCATGAAATGCCACATCAAGAGAATGTTGCTGCTAATTTGAGGAAGGCCATTCTTGCTATTGAGGGAGTGCAGCGTAGGTTGACAAGGTTAATTCCCAGGGTGGTGGGACTGCCATTTAATGAGAGAATGGAGCAACTGGTCTTGTATTCACTGGAATTTAGAAGGATCAGAGGGGATCTTATAGAAGCATATAAAATTATTAAGGTATTGGATACACTAGATGTAGGAAACATGTTCCCGATGTTGGGGGAGTCCAGAACCAGGGGCCAAAGTTTAAGAATAAGGGGTAGGCTATTTAGAACTGAAATGAGGAAATACTTTTTCGCCCAGTGAGATGTGAATTTGTGGAATTCCCTGCCTCGGAAGGCAGCGGAGGCCGATTCACTGGATGCATGCAAGAGAGAATTAGATTTAGCTCTTAGGGCTAGCGGAATCAAGGGATATGGGGAGAAGACAGGAACGGGATACTGATTGTGGATGATCGACATGATCACATTGAATGGCGGTGCTAGCTCGAAGGGCTGAATGGCCTACTCCTGCACCTATTGTCCACGTATCTATGCTAAATCAAATTACAACTGCGCACCCTTTATAAATAAACTAAAAATGTTTTTACACTCATTTTCCACGTCACTTGAAATTAAATGAGCAGAAACTGAATTCTAAAATAATCTAAATTATAATTATTTTAAAATAATTGAATTTTGAAATAAAATATACTCATTTAAAAACAACAAAATAATCCTACGCATGCTATGCATAGTGTTTCACAATAACCTAACATGAGCTTGACTACCACTTAAATTAAAATCATTTATTTCTAAACATCCAAACAGTAGTGCAATTTACTCGCGTGTAATGGCATTTCATCAGATTCCACAGAACCTTTGAGGTTGAGGAGATTTAGGCTTCCAAGTCTTCGTGAATAGCCTCCATTATGTCTGCTTGCTTGCATGACTTGCTTCTCTCAAACCAAAAGGAAGGTGAACCTGCATTGCGGTTGAGTAGACAAGTAATTCTGTTGCTCAATAAGCTTCGAGACATTTTCAAATCCATCACAGCCAACAGGCATGATGGACTGACAGCGGCTGCTGAGATGTACAGCCACTCGAGCAAACCTTCACACAACTAATTTAAACAGTTACCAAAGGATATGGGTAATTAAGCCCAGGCTTTGCCATGCTCTTTTGTCTTCAGGGCCAGCCTTCTGTGTCTCGGCTCTGACCTCACACTCTCCCTATCTCTTTCAACATCCTGCATGCCTCTTCTAAGTTGATTTTGTCCAGAAACCCGCTCCTACTCTCATTATCGTATTCCCATTAAACATTGAACACCTGATTTTCCTCTGACCCCACTGTCAAAGTCAGAGCTGTTAAAAACAACTCAACTCTGCCTGTCTTTGCAAATTTTCCATCCGAATCCATGCATATTATTTCTAGGACTTCATGTATGAATCTGTCCAGTCAGGTTCCATCCCCATATGAAGTTCCAAAAGGACCATTTAATAACTTACCTGACCACAAAATGATCTTCAGACCATATAGTATCACAAAGATCATCAATTACTGTAACACCACATAGTTCTGCCGTCTTGGTTCATCTGTTGCTCAGTCCTTCACACCAACCTGAAGCGGTCTCCGGTGGGGAAGAGCCGATCCTGGACTTACCTTGCCTTTGACTTTGTCCTTTACCATCAGGACGCTCGCAGCAACGGCTGCGGAGGGTGGAGGTCCCGACCACAGGGGAAAATGGAGGAGGTCTGGCCAAGTTCTGTGCCTTCCACCACAGTGATGAATGCTGTGGTGGATGTCTGTGTTATATTTTTATTGTGGTTGTGTGTTCTTTATTATTGTACCGCTGCTGACAACCCAAATTCCACCGACCCTGGTTGTGTGGCAATAAATTATATCAATCAAATCTATCAACTGACACTGATCCGAGTCCTTGCCTGAGCTTGCACCATCCTAATTATCGATCATCCTTTAGGCTTGCTGATCTGCAACAACTCACGATTAAAATTCTCATCCTTGATAATTCATCCTCAAATCCCTCCACTCTCCCTATCTTCATAACCTCCTGCAGCCTACCTACCAAGAAACCTCACCCCATGAATTTGCACACCATAATTTAAAAAAATGTAATACTAGTTTACGCAATGCCCTCAACCTGCAATTCTTTTATCTCCAGAATTTCTCCACTTCTTGGGTAAACATCAGATTTTTTTTCCCCAGGGTGGAAATGTTAAAGACTAGGGAGCTAGACTAAAGACTAGAAAGACACCAAGAGCTTTAAGGTGAGAGGGACAAAGTTTAAAGGAGATGCATGTGGCATGTTATTTTAACGAGTGCATGGAACGAGCTGTTTGGGTTGGTAGTGAAGACAGATATGATAAGGGTGATTTAAATATACACAAGCATATGCAGGGAATGGAGGGGTAAGAATCACATGCAGGCAGAGGAGATTCATTTAATTTGGCGTCATGTACAGCATGGAAATAGAAAGAAACAGGGCAATGTTTCACAGGGTGGATTATGTTTCCACTACAAACTGAGTAAAGATCCTTCACATTATTTAACTAGGCAACATGTTCAGCAGGGGGGTGGTAGATGGCAACCTTCACGTGGTCCACCTTGTTTCGACATACAATCAACCCGACGTGCACAAAATAGATGTAGTGTTTCGGTGTCTACAACTTTAGGCTGTGCACGCATACGCAAGAACAAGATGTTCAGCAGCAGGGACATTGTGGGCCAAAGGGCTTGTTCCTGTGCTGTACTGTTCTTCATTCTATGTTCCCTGCCTTTCTTTCCTCCTTTAAGACTCCTTAAAAACCGGTGACTTTGCCTCTGCACGTGGTTATCTATTTGATTATTTGCGTTAGTTTTGTTTGGCAATGCTCATCTAAAGTAGATTAGGATGTTTTACTATGTAATGTCTTTGTTGAACTGGAGAGACAACAGCAATGACAGAGAGAAAGAAACAGAACAATCACTATAGACTCAGCAGAAGTCCTTCACTTCACTCCAAACTACCCATGTAAAGAAATACATGATCAAAAGCAACTGGGAGTTTCAAACATTGTGAGACTCTGAATTATATAGCCAAAGGTTTCAGTGAATGTTTAAGCATAGATAATGAATATTGAGTAGAAGTCTTGCTCCATTCTTTCAACCATCCTCTGGGTTTTGCTCGTACCTTATAAGATGTGAATGTTAATGTTGAAACTGCACTGCATTGTAAACCAATTGGCCAATGCAAATTATCTGTCAAAAATCACACTGTAATCCATGCTGTTTCTGAGTGGATGCCACATTAGATCCTGAATAATTCTTCTACATGTTAGTTTTAACATGTGGTTGCCAGAACCAGAAGCATTGTTACCCGAGTCAGTTTAATGTTTCTAGTTAGAGAGTCATGGAGTCATATAGTGATACAGCATGGAAACAGGCCCTTCAACCCAACTTGCCCACACCGACCAACATGTCCTAGCTACACTAGTCCCACCTGCCGCGTTTGGTTCATATCCCACCAAACCTGTCCTATCCATGTACTATCCACGTTATCTAGGTTGAATGTGCAAAAAATGCAACAAACTGGGCAAATTCTATACATATGTGATAAACAATTCAATCTCCTTTGGGGGTTTTGAGGACTACCACGCAGTGTAGATGGTTTTCCTTCGATTCTTCATTCACAACAGATGGAAATTCAATACCATTGTGGCAGATTTATCACTCAAATTCCCCAATCTTTCATACTTCGACTTTAAATATTCCTAATAATCTAGTCTTCCGAACACTCTTGGGTAGAAAATTCCAGAGGTCTGATCAATCTGAAGAAGGATCTCGACCCAAAAACATCACCCATTCCTTCTCTCCAGAGATGCTGCCTGACCTGCTGAGTTAGTCTACCTTGGATTTAAACCAGCATCTGCAGTTCTTTCCTACACATGGATAGGTGACGTTTCAGGTCGAGACTCTCTTCTCCACAGGGTGTGGAATATAGCTCAAATTTACAGTTCCCAGCATTGTAGCGCACCAGTTCCACAGACAAAGGATTAGCTGGGGATTGGAACATCCTATCCAGCTTGAAAACTTCCCCTTATTCTACCCGAGGAATACCATAGCTGGATTGTGTGCCATCTATAAATGCACACCGGTAAATCACAAAGTTAGCAGCTTCCAAACTTATCCTTCTGACCCATCACAGTAAAAGACAAGGGAAGCAATCACATGTAAATCCAGGAGCAGCAAGTTCAATCCGATACAATCCTTATCTTGACCTCACATCCTACCCCCATGACAGAGAAAAGGTACTCTGAATCCAATAACACAACATCAGATGTCAAAATAATGACTGGAAAGTATATGATTACAAGGCGCACTGAAAAAACAGATTAGTTGGGGAGAGTCCAAATGGTGTTATGAGAGAAACCTGATAGATTTTTGAGAAAGTAATTAGAGAAGAGAAAACCAGTGGATATTGTATATTAGATTTTCAAAAGACACTTCATAAAGTACCAAAAGATTATTAAATGAGTTGATGTTTTGCTGGGTTCAGCAAGATATATAAACATGGATAGAGGATTGGAAGGGGATTGTAAAGAAAGAATTAGAATAAATTTATCATCTTCAGATTGTCAGAGTGCCAAAAGGATCAGTACTGAGCCTCAGTTACTTAGAAGCTACATTGATGGTCTCAACGAAAAGGAGTGTAACTTTTCCAAGATTGCTGATAATATAAAGCCAAGAGGAAAAGTGATTTGTGAGAAGGATGTAAAAAAGGTCAGTAGAGGGATATAGGTTAAATGAGTGAGCAGGAAGTGGCAGATGCATTGGGAAAATATGAGATTAATTATTGGTAGCTAGAACAAAAAAAAATGAAATGAAAGATACCAAGAGTATTGGTGTGCAGCGTGATCCTGGGACCCTGGTTAATGAAACGATGATATGCAGGTACAGGAAGGAATGGGTGCTGAAGAAGGGTCCCAACCTAAAAAATTATAGTTGAGAATCAAGCGACTGCAGTTGCTGGCATCCTGGGCAAAATACAAAGTGTTGGAGTAACTCAACGGGTCTGGCAGCATCTGTGGAGTGAATGGACAGGTGCCTTTTCAGGTCAGGAGCCTTCTTCAAACTGGAATCTGTGTCCATTCCCTCCATAGATGCTGCCTGAGTTCCTCGAGCTCTTTGTGTTTTGCTCAAGATTCCAGCATCTGCAGTTCATTGCGTCTCAGATTTAATTTGCCCCTGCAACAGGTCAGACTGGCCTGAGAGTTAGTCATGTACAACCATTACCATGTACATTTCCCAGTGTTGTTATGTTTCTCAGCTAGAGGGCCAGTGACTATGGCTGGGAAAGTCACACATTGACTTGTATCATAACACTGACCAGAAATTAATGACATGGATGAACAATAGGAGCAAAGGTCACGAAGACTGCAGGCATCTCAGCCTCAGAATCTGATGAAATCTTTCACATTGAAGAATGAGAACTAGTTACATGTAGAATGGATT
The DNA here is from genome assembly GCF_010909765.2 of Amblyraja radiata. Taxonomy (NCBI): domain Eukaryota; kingdom Metazoa; phylum Chordata; class Chondrichthyes; order Rajiformes; family Rajidae; genus Amblyraja; species Amblyraja radiata. Next base: position 2,302,942 of record NC_045974.1, read on the forward strand.
TGAACTGATTTGTTCTTTCAAATGCCTCATAAATAAATTGCTTTACATTCTTAGTGTCGATTTATATGCCCTGTGGCATTCTGAAACATCAAAATTGAGATCTGAAGTGGATTTGAAACACCACTGACAACCTGTTATCTAGATTGAAATTTGGATGGGCATGAACTTATAGAAGAGCATGTATAGCAATCATCGCCGTTCTTCTCACAGACCCACCTCTTGTTCCTTAACACCAATCCTGCCTGAATCTCATCAATAATGCAAGTACTTTGACTGCTACAAATTGTATATAACAGTGGATGGATCACCCTCTTCAGCCATGGATTCTGCAGACAACTGCCATCTAGTCACGTGGTGTTTATCAGTGCATTCCAGCCCGCGCAATTTAGCACAGATTTATGGAAGATACAGGGACTACTTACCACCAAGTCGCGGCACGGTGGCACAGCGGTAGAGTTGCTACCTTACAGCGACAGAGACTCAGGTTTTTTGGGGATGATCAGCCATGATCACATTGAATGGTGGTGCTGGCTCGAAGGGCCAAATGGCCTACTCCTGCACCTATTGTCTATTGTCTATTGATCCTGACGTTGAGTGCTGTCTTTGTGGAGTTTGTACGCTCTTCCTGTGACCGCCTGGGTTTCCTCCGGGTGCTCCGGTTTCCTCCCACACTCCAGAGACGTACAGGTTTGTAGGTTAATTGGTTACGGTAAAAATTGTAAATTGTCCCTAGTGTGTAGGATAGTGTTAGTGATTGCTGGTTTTTATAGTATTAAAAAAAATTAGATGCAGTTTTAAATTAATTTATTATATAAATTTATTTTTAATATTTGTAAATCATTTACAAATGTTTCTGTGCATCTCATCCCCCCTCTCCTTATGCCCCCTGTAACATATTCTCCCTCTCGCTCTCTCACACACATGCCCATCAACAAATTTAGATTTTTTTTTACCACTAAGCCACATCGAGGGATAACTTCTAAGAGCCAATAAACGTGCCAGCATGTCTATGAAATGTTGGAGCAAACTGGAGCATCTGCTGGCAATCACAGGGTTATGGGGAGTATGTGCAAACTCCACACAGATAGGATCAAACCTAGGTCCCTGGAGCAGAGAGGCAGCAATCAAACGAATCCTATAAAAAGCCGCTGATAAATAATTCTAAATTGGTGGTACTCAAAGATTGAGACTGAGGGTTTGCCACTGACATTGAATGGTAGAGCAGGCTTAACAAAGCTGTATGACCACAGCTGAGACTAGTTGTTACGTTTTTTATAATCTGAGCTAGGTGGACACCAATAATAAATAGAGCTTTTGTTCGCCGAGTATTAAAGCCAACAACACCGACCTTATGTATCCAGAGACATTCCATTCATCTTCCACTGATGTAATGCTGTGGTTAGGATGTGCGCAATAATTATGCACTGTCAGGATAATCCATCAAAGGCTGTAATCAGCTCCTCAGCACATTGTCCAAATACTTTCATTTTCAACTGTTTAGTCATGATTTTTATCATCGCCACAAACCAAATGAAGCACAATCGGCAGTTTTGGTGCATTCATTTGCTCTTGCTTTTCTTATTATTGCTTATCTGATGTCCTTGATTATTATCCTGAAGTGACTCGCCTACGCACAAGCTGGTATGCTCTTCATTCATACAAGCACAGAGATTATGAAACTTTGTGTGACTATGAAATTAGAATAGAACCAGCAGTGATAACTTGCCTTTATGGCCGAGTTAAGACTAACATTTATAACAACTCTGAACTTGAAGGGTACAGAATGGCTCCAGAAACGTTGCGACTCGTGTACTGCCTCAGAATAATCTAGTATCTTACACTCTTGTAGTTAAGCATGATTGTGCATGTGTGTAGTAAGGTCATAAGAATTACACTGTACCTAGGTACATGTGACAATAAAGTACCATTGAAGTGTTTGAATAACTCAGCGGGTCTTGCAATGTCTGTGGAGGGAATGGACAGGCAACGTTTCGAGTCGGGACCCTTCTTCAGACTGATGAGCGAAAGAACCAAATACAAATTAGTGCTACTTAAAGGAATTATCAAATGCCCAAAGGTTCTTTGCTCATTCATTGATTGCGTGAATGCCAAAGTAGACTACTGTTTCCATATCATGTTACAGATACTACATCACTAGGAAATAATGCAGCAGATGCAAGGATTGTGACTTCAATTCAAGACCTACTCCAGACAAGGATGCTTGAGTCCCACTCCCTAGAACACCCAATTTTGTGTCCAAACCCACAAGTCTATCTAATTGTATGCTAATCCCCATCTCACCATACCTTGCCCACTGTCCATGGAACCCCATACCCCCATGGTCATTCATTACCAATACTACCCAATGCCCACATGCCCATCAGTGCTCCTGACCCATCCTACACCACCTCACAACTCTACTCTTTGTACCCCTTCAATCCACATGACCTCCTCTGGCCGAGTAGGGGCCATTGGCCAAGGTTGTAAGGTCACAGGAGCAGAATTAGGCCATTCGACCATCTAGTCTATTCCACCATTCAATTATGGCTGATCTATCTCTCCTTCCTAACACCATTCCTAACACGCCTTCTCCCTATAACCCCTGACACCCATACTAATCAAGAATCTATTTATCTCTGCCTTAGAAATATCAATCGGCCTCCACAGCCTTCTGTGGCAAAGAATTCCACAGATTCACCACCCTCTGACTAAAGAAATTCCTCCTCATCTCCTTCCTAATGGAACATCCTCTAATTAAATTCTGAGGCTATGACCTCTAGTCCTAGACTCTCCCACTTTGCTCTCTTCTATGTGCACAAAGTAATCCAGCTATCTGGAACTTCACACAAAGTTGGCAACACTGAAGAATTTATCGATTTAGTTTACACTGAAGAATTTATAGACCAGCTTTCCGTTTGTTCCTTCCAAAGTGCATCACTCTATCAAAATTCAATTATATTATCTATGTGCAAAACCATTTCACTTGTCTATCTCTTATTATCCTACTCACTGGTTATATATCACCATGTTTCACATTATTTTCAGATTTCACAATTGTTCTCCCTGTACCCCAAGTCCAAGTCATTTTATAAATGATAAATGAATCACCGCAACGCAGAAATACCTTCAACATTTCTCTTTCTACTAAAAAGGGCACAGTGCTGGAGTGACTCAGCAGGATAGACTCTTCTTCAGACTCTGACTTCTTCAGACTGAAGACTTGTGTCTGAAGAAGGGTCCCAACCCAAAACATCATCTAACTATTCTGCACAGATGTTGCCTGACCAACTGAGTTACTCCAGCGCTTTGTACATTATTTTTTGTAAACTAGTATCTGCAGTTCTTAGTATATTCTTTCTCGTTCTGCTGCCTGTCTTGCTGAGAGCTTCTTCTGCTTTTGTATTGGTCCTGGTGCAGAATCCGAAGAAATCCAATGCATAGTGCACTTTCGTAAGAAAAGCATCTCACATCACTCTGTTCTTTAGTTCCCAGCCAATTACCACGCTGACTGCAATGCCATATGCTTCCATTTTCAATTTAAGTCTGCTAACTGATTCCTTTATTAAATGTCTTTTGGATGCTCATATACATTGATTGCAATAGTGGCCCTCAATTCCACTTCATCAAAAACGTGCTGCTTCATTCATTTACCTATATGAAATTGCTGACTGGATCTGCTTTGTCAACAGAAGTCAGTATATAAAGTGTTGAGCAAAGAAAACAATGGGGAATTTTCAACCCATTGGTTCATTTTTCCTTCTTAGTTTTCATCTTCCTGCCATTTCTATTGATGTATTCGGGTATCTTTCAGCAACCATTGTTTCACCACTATTTTAGCCTCAGCCTGGATCATTGTATCACCGTGGGTCTCTTGTTGAGAATCAACTCTGTGGCAGCATTTGAAGACAGGAGCGGTTTGGACCAAGTGAATTTCATACTGCAAAGTTGCACAGTATTAACAGTGGTTATTGATGATTATAATAACCTTTAATTTTCACCTCCTCAGATCACTCCATTGCAAATACAAAAGTCAAATCAAAATGTGGAGAAAAATAAACCGAGTGGCAAATTTCTCATTTATTTATGCAGGTAATTTAATTTCCACAATCCAAACTAATAGAGTTGACCTATATATCACATCTCGTACACGGTATCCCATATATTACTGTGTTTAAGAAGGAACTGCAGATGCTCGAAAATCGAAGGTAGCAAAAATGCTGGAGAAACTCAGCAGGTGCAGCAGCATCTATGGAGCGAAGGAAATAGGCAACGTTTCGGGCCGAAACCCTTCAGGGTTGCCTATCTCCTTCGCTCCATAGATGCTGCTGCACCCGCTGGGTTTCTCCAGCATTTTTGTATGCCTCCCATATATTACTGCTTAGTTAACCAAGATGTTTCCAAATCTAGATTGTACAACTCATTTAGCACTGCTCACTTCCAGTTTTCCACCAATAATTGATCTACAAATCCGAGCCTCCCATTTCCTCCATTACATTTCTTTCATCAACCTTTTAAGCCAACATCCAGCGGATTTCTGCCTTGACCCAGGTTGCCTGCCTGAAACGTTACCTCAGGAAAAGGAACACAAAAGGTTAAGATGTTAATAAAAAACATTTTATTGCTTTAAATAATGTCTGTTTAGAATAGATTCTAAACGTTACTGATCCGTGAAATAGGGCAATAGCAACATGAAAGTGCACCTTCAATCATTCCACAAGGGTGATGTTGAGTGCAGGGAGGAGACATACATGCCTGCAGCCTGTTGGCACATTAAAACTTTTATTGCTGTCATTAATAATAGGAGTTTCTGTGCAAGGACGGTCTCATATTATCTACTCCTGCACTCGTGTTTTATTGGTCCACAGTCATTCACACAAGGTGAGCGCTCTATGCTGGCTTTGGCTTTCAATTATTACTATCCACTACTGAACTGTGTGATAACACAGAAGAAAACCATGTTACAAGCAAAGACTTCAATTACGTCAAATGCTTTTCTGGTCATAAATGTGCCACAACTGCAGAAGTACGGACACTGGCATTCACCATAACAATTTCCGTGTAAGGGCACTGTTTCTACAAAATGACGTCTGATTTTGTGAACCCACTTGGTTCCCCCCCCCCCCCACGTTAATAGTAATAGTTCAAAGTCAATAGACAATAGGTGCAGAAGTAGGCCATTTGGCCCTTCGAGCCAGTGTTGTAATTTGTCAGTCACTAACATCTACCCTGCATGGCCAGAATAACATCAGAAGTTCAATTGATGAAATGTCATTCTGTATTCAAAATACCAAGTTGAATATAATCAGTTCAATTATGAAGAATTTGGCCCAATCTTCATTTCAGTAGGGGGCGCTCCTCTGTGTGCAGCCATGTCAGCAGCGCGTCAGTTTTTTCAACTTTTTTTTATTTTTTAGTATGTTTTAAAGTATGTATTTAATGTTCCTTCGTGTGTTTTGTGTGGGGGGTGGTGTGGGGGGGTAAGGGGGAAACCGCTTCGGTCGCCTCCTCCATGGAGAGGCGACTTTTTCCAGGTCGCCTCTCCCGTGGCCTAACATCAAAGATCGGCGCGGCCTTTCCCGGAGACGCGCCCGGGGCTTCAGCGGCGGGCGCAGCATGGACTCTCGGCGTGGAGCGGGTGAACCCTCGCTGGGGCTCGCTGGAGGGGAGCGCTCCGTTTCGCTGGCCCGGGGCAGCCGGCAGCCTGAAGTCGCAGCCTGAAGCCGCGGTCTGCACAGCTCCAGCTGGCGCGGCGTCTACAGCCCGGGATCCCTCGTGGGGGACCCGGGGGAAGAAGAAGCCATCACTGCCGGCCCGCGGCCAACTTCTACCGCGGGGCCGGCATGGACTTACCTACATGGTCTACAACTCCCTGTTCTCAGCACTATGGCCAATATCAATATCCTCTTCCAGCTTTTTTAAATTACTGTCCAACCTGTTAGCAAAAATCTTATTCATTTTCACTCTTACCTGCTTCTTTACCTACCGATTCCCCGAATTAACTAAATCCTCCTCTCCTCTACAAAAGTCAGTGTGTTAGCCCAGTGCTTATGTGGATCTTGGAGAAGCAGTAATCAAAGAGAAGCAGGGAGAAAGGTGAGTCAGAGGGGAAAATTCTTTAAAAAGAGCGCCAAAAGCCAGTGTTAGCCCAGTGCTTACGGAGATCTTGGAGAAGCAGCAACCCGGGAAAATGTGAGTTTCCTGGACAGGACCTACAGTGAGGTTGTCACACTGGGGATACGGGAAGAACGATGTGTGTGACTGAGAGAAAGGGTGGTAACCGTGGAGTGCAGGAGACCCAGGTGGCTGTGCCTAATGAAAACAGGTACGCCCTTGGTTCTTGGTTTCTTGGTCCTCCAAAATATTCCAAATGGAATTTAAACTGGTGGTGGTACCTCATGGTGGTACCCCATCTCCCCCCTCCCCCACACCTCTCTCCCCCTCCCCTCCCCTCCCCCACCCCTCTCTCCTCCCCCTCTACCATCTCCCTCTCCTCACCCCTCTCGCCGCCATGCATCATCACATAATAATAACATACGAACTCAATAACACAGTTACACCCCACCCAGTGAGTTCACCAGCACCTCCTCTCTGGATGAGTCAAAATCTAGTCTCTGTCCTCTCCTCCCTCGTCTCCCCTACCTCTCGCTGAGGCGTCGATCCAGGCCCAATGTAGCCCCGCCCCTCAGCTCCGATTCCGTCGCTCCCAGCCGTGATCCCGTCTCCTCCGCTCTGATCCCGCTCCTCACCTCTCTCCTGTCCTGCGTCTACAGAAAGCTGGATAACGCCGCCTCTGCAAGTTCCACGCACCAATTCACAGCCCTCCCTCGTCGAGGCAAAGTCAGTCTCCTCGCCTCGTTGTGTCCCTCGGCTAGCGACCCGCCAAGTGATTAGCCCGTCTCAGCTCCGAGTCGGCGCTGCCGCGCCTCGCTAGTCTGCGCGCCTCCAGTCTCATCGTCCGCGCAGCGCTCAGCTACGAAGTCCCGAAGAAGACGGCCAGCCTCGCATTGGTAAGTCCTGGCTCTGCCTCCAGAGCCTCGAGGTCGGTCGCAGTTGGAGGCCGCCAGCTCCGCCATTAGGCCTCAGCGCAGACGGACACGGAGACGGGGGATACGGCAAGAAAGATCGCATCCCCCCCGAAGGAAGAGTCAAAAAACATCCCACACCCATCCCCCACACATACACAACTAAATAAACCCAAATAAACTGCAACAACGGGACAAAAGAAAACAAAAAAAAGAAAAGACAAACGGACTGCAGGCGAGCTGCAGCTGCAAGGCAGCGCCGCCACTTCCGGCCCTCTTGGGAAGTGTCAGGGGAGATGATGCTTCCAGTTCAAGCGGCGGACACGTCGGTTGCTCCAATCCTAGAGATGGGATTCGATCGGCGTCGGGCAGTGTGGGTGACTCCATTGTACGAGGAGCAGACAGGAGATTCTGTGGCGGCAGGCGTGACGCAAGGATGGTCCGTTGCCTCCCTGGTGCCAGGGTTCAAGATGTCACGAGCCAAATTCAGAACACTTTTTCTCACAGTGAGTTGTGAGTCTGTGGAATTCTCTGCCTCAGAGGGCGGTGGAGGCCGGTTCTCAGGATACGTTCAAGAGAGAGCTTGATAGGGCTCTTAAAGATAGCGGAGTCAGGGGATATGGGGAGAAGGCAGGAACGGGGTACTGATTGGGGATGATCAGCTATGATCACCTTGAATGGCCGAATGGCCTACTCCTGCACCTATTGTCTATTTAATTGCTACCCTTAAACACATAATGTGAAGACCGAGGATTAGCTTCTACATGAGCGATGCAAACACCCAGCTCGACTTTTCCACCATCACAGCATAGCTGTGCTGTACTAACTGCACCTTGATGACATGCGGTAGGCTTATATTTCGGGTCTCTGACGTCTTTGGTATTCTTTAAGAAGGAACTGCAGATGCTGGAAGTTTCCTCCCCGCCCCCCCCACCCCCCCCCCCCCCCCACCTCCACATGAGTCTGAAGAAGGGTTTCAACCCGAAACGTCACGTATTTCCTTTGCTCCATAGATGCTGCCTCACCCGCTGAGTTTCTCCAGCATTTTTGTCTACCTTTGCTGTCTGCTCATAGATCACTGACTGTAGACCCAACTGAGAAATGGAGCCATCTAGTGGGTGGAGACTGAGTCAGCAATGTTTGTCCTTGGACCTAATCAGAGAGTTCACCGGGACTGCTTTGATGAGATCAACAAATTCCTGCAAGAAAAATGCAATGTCTTTGTCGAGTGGCAAGTTGGGCCTTGGGGCTTGTTTTGGTGCCGTATGACTGTGACACAGTGCCTTCCCTGTGTCCCCATTGTCCCTGAGTGTGTTCTTCCAGGTCTGCTCTTGCCTGCCGCACTCTGGCTCACTGACCAAACATTTTACAGCTGATACCATTGAACTCAATGTTTAAGAAGGAACTGCAGATGCTGGAAAAATTGAAGTTAGACAAAAATGCTGGAGAAACTCAGCGGGGGAGGCAGCATCTATGGAGCGAAGGAAATAGGTGCCTCACCCGCTGAGTTTCGCCAGCATTTTTGTCTACCATTGAACTCAATGGTACGCGCACACACACACACACACACACACACACACACACACACACACACACACACACACACACACACACACACACACACACACACACACACACACACACACACGCACCTGAATACAATATTCAATGGGTGATAAATCTATATTTACTTAAAAAACATACAGTACTGAAACTATTCCAGTAATTTTATTTCAGTGCTGCAGAGAAGTGATTTTTATGTAGTCAATCATTCAAGGAATCACATGCATGAATTGTATGATTTGCTGTTTTCTGCATGGCTATGTATAATAGATAGTTCCTGGAACCACACACAGCCTGCCATCCAACCAACACGATGTCCATTCAATGCCAGAGCATTTAAAGTGGCAGTTGTCAGCTGCTAAAGCAAAAGATCAGTTTGGGGTGAAGAGTACTGCGATCAAAGTGGCACAGGAGTGTGCAACCCACTTTCCAAATGCTGGTTTACAGGTTGTGAACAAGTAGATGGCAAAGTCAAAGAGAAGATTTCAGGTGTATTGCTGTTACATGTACTGAGAAACAGTGAAAAGCTTTGATTTGTATGCTCTCCAAACAGATCAGATATACTATGCATAATTAGTACCAAGACAAACTCAAGAACAATAGAGGGAAAGATACCACCTGGTTGCATAACAGTTTGGTTTTGGAACAATTCTGCACAAGACCACAAGAGTGTGGAATATAATTTTCAGAATTGTAGCGCCTCAAAGTCCAATCTTCACAATGAACAATAGGTGAATCGGACAGCATCCCAGCTTATGGAAGGGCCGCTCAGAGGCCTGATAACAGAGGGGAAGAAGCTGTTCCTGAGTCTGGTGGCGCGCGTTCAAGCTTCAGTATCTTCTGCCGGCTGGAAGCAGGAAAAGACCGAGTGACCAGGGTGAAAGGTCTTTGATAATGTTGGCTGCTTTTCCAAGGCAGTGTGAAGTGTAGGAAAGGGTCTTTTGTGGGTCAGGTCTGTGTGATGGACTAGGCTACATCTACAACACTCTTGCAGTCTTGGGCAGAGCGGTTCTCAAACCAATCTGTGATGCAACCAGACAGTATGTTTTCTATGGTGTATCTGTAGAAGTTGCAGTAATCCCACTTGAAGGAACCTCAGCACGAAAAAGAAGTAGAAAGTCTCCATTGAATGAAGATTAGAAACCTGGTTCATTGTTACATTTGAAATGGATTCAATGTCTTTGGTAAAAGTCTCACTGGTTGCAAAGATCAAGTCAAGTCAAGTCAAGTTTATTTGTCACATACACATACGAGATGTGCAGTGAAATGAAAGTGGCAAAGCTCGCAGACTTATGTGCAAAAAGACAAACAACCAAACAACCAAACAAACAAACTATAAACACAATCATAACACACACATATTCTTTTACATAATAAATAATGGAAGGAAAAACGTTCAGTAGAGTTAGTCCCTGGTGAGATAGGCGTTTACAGTCCGAATGGCCTCTGGGAAGAAACTCCTTCTCAACCTCTCCGTTCTCACCGCATGGCAACGGAGGCGTTTGCCTGACCGTAGCAGCTGGAACAGTCCGTTGCAGGGGTGGAAGGGGTCTCTCATGATATTGTTGGCTCTGGAGTTGCACCTCCTGATGTATAGTTCCTGCAGGGGGGCAAGTGAAGTTCCCATAGTGCGTTCGGCCGATGTATTCCTTTAAAGCACAAGTGACTGTCTGTTGGACACAAGTGCTGGAGTAACTCAGCAGGTCAGGTAACATCTCTGGAGAACATGGATAGGTGACATTTCAGGTCGAGATCCTTCTCCAGACCGGGTCTACTTCCTTTGTAGACTTGGTTTTGCTTGTATGTGGCTCATAATACTTTAAGTTGCACATCCAAGGCATAACAGAGAAACAACATTTGTTCATAAAATGGCTGTTTGTTGCGATTGTTTTTCAGCTGCCTGAAAGTGGAATCTCATGTAGATAGGGTGGTAAAGAAAGCTTTTGGTGTGCTGGCCTTTATAAATCAGAGCATTGAGTATAGAAGTTGGGATGTAATGTTAAAATTGTACAAGGCATTGGTGAGTCCAATTCTTGAGTATGGTGTACAATTTTGGTCGCCTAATTATAGGAAGGATGTCAACAAAATAGAGAGAGTACAGAGGAGATTTACTTGAATGTTGCCTGGGTTTCAGCAACTAAGTTACAGAGAAAGGTTGAACAAGTTAGGGCTTTATTCTTTGGAGCGCAGAAGGTTAAGGGGGGACTTGATAGAGGTTTTTTAAATGATGAGAGGGATAGACAGAGTTGACGTGGAAAAGCTTTTCCCACTGAGAGTAGGGAAGATTCAAACAAGGGGACATGACTTGAGAATTAAGGGACTGAAGTTTAGGGGTAACATGAGGGGGAACTTCTTTACTCAGAGAGTGGTAGCTGTGTGGAATGAGCTTCCAGTGAAGGTGGTGGAGGCAGGTTCGTTTTTATCATTTAAAAATAAATTGGATAGTTATATGGATGGGAAAGGAATGGAGGGTTATGGTCTGAGCGCAGGTATATGGGACTAGGGGAGATTATGTGTTCGGCATGGACTAGAAGGGTCGAGATGGCCTGTTTCCGTGCTGTAATTGTTATATGGTTATATGGTTATATCTGAGAGCTTGGCATAGACGCATGTAATTAAGTTTCAACAGGTGTCATGTAGGTTATAAAGTCCTGATCACATTCTGGAACTAATATTATTCTACAATTCAATTACAGTGCAAAAGAGCATACGGAATTGAATTTCTTGAGCAATTAACCTTGTGAAGTGAGGGTAATGGGAGGGTTCAGTCAACCATAAATCTGATCATAAATCTTTGCTGCTTTTGCATCCACTTGATTATTTAAAGTAGTGCTAATTTGTATTCATTTCTACTGTGTTGTCATCAGTGACTATGGTATCTGGGGTATGTATAAGTTTGTTTCCAGCAGGGAGCCTACCCACAAGAAGTTGATATCAGAATACCTGTGATTGTCAATTTGCAGCAGCACTGCCTCCTGCAGCCGCCACCTGCCATACATCTTCACCACCCCCTCAATTCTAAACGATTTCACAGAAACATCTGTGTAACAGGTGGGAGACAAGTTGAAATGGATCAATTAGAATTCCATTTCCATCCAACAGAACATGGTTTTGAACGACCGCAACCAGGGATTCTTCCGCTTGGTGTGATCATTCGCAGCGTGTAATTTCATCAAATTCCAAAAGCTATCACTTGAATTAATTAAAAATTAACAACTTTTTTTCCTTTTGGCGGGTCCTGGAGGTACCTTCAATTTCCTTCTCACCCACCAGTCACAGACCTCAATGAAATTAATTTGCAAATTCTTTAATGGCTTTCATTTTCAAGAATAAAAGGCAGAACATGATACCAAGTTCACATTTTTAACTGAATTAGCACATGGAAAATTAAATTTTAATCTGTTTTTCTCTGATTATTCTTCAATACGGGACAGAAAGTCTTGCTGAAAAAATGCAACGCATCTTCGGTAGGCTGCTTGGAAGCTGTAAACAGTGAATATTACAGGAATTGTATTTGATTTTGTTTTTAAACTATCTTTCAATCACCACATTCTATTTTTTACACTAATTGGCACAAGATATTGAAGATTCATTACGAGATTATCTGCTTATCGGCATTGTGGAGGAGCCATCTTGGGGAACGGCTGCTAACCAGCAGCCATCCGTTTAATTCATTTAAAAAAAAAGTTTTTAGTAAGTCTTGTTCTTCGTCTGTTGGAGAAATGGACTTCTTAATGTGGGGGGAAGGGGGTGATTATACTTCTAGGTCCCTACCTGGTCGGTGAGGCAGCTTTTTCTCCGGGCTGCCCAGTCGACCCGTCCTCGTGGCCTACCAGCGGGCGTGGAGCGCCGTTTCCTGGCGGGGACCGCCCAGCACCTCGGCTTCGTTGGCAGCACAGCGCTGGAGCGCTATCGTGGAGCGGAGCGGGCGATGCCTTGCCTGGGTCGCCGCGCTGAATCGACGCTCTGGAGCTCCGGTGAGCTGTGACCGCCGAGATCAATACCTCCGGGCTGCGGGTCTGCGGAGCGGAGCGGGCGGCGCCGACTCAAACATCGGGAGCCTGGGAGCTCCAACCCGGTGCGTCCCTGTCGGCTTCGGAAGCCGACAATCCCCAGCTAGGAAGCGGCCGTTCCAGGTGGCCCAGCCGCTGTGAGGACTCTCCCGACGCCGGGGCAACACCACCCGGCCAGAACGGCCAGGAACATCGGGCCTCCGTAGAGGCAATAGCGGTGGCCTCAATAGGCCTGACTTTGGGTGAACTGGGGTTGGGGACTGGACTTTGTGCCTTCCCCCACTGTGGTATCCACTGTGGGGGGATGATTATTCTGTGTGTAAGTAAACATGTTAGTCTGTGTCCAAGATGGCTGTCGGAAGGGAGAGTGGACGCTGGCGCGCTTTAGCTGCCGCTGCTCTCTCTTCACATTGTGTTTTTTGATTTTCTGTCTTTGGAGCGATTTCTGTCTTTAATTGTGTATTGGTGATGTCCTTGTTATTCTTTTTACTCCGACTATATGTTTTTTTCTCTTCTGTTAATTTCTGTAAGGTGTCCTTGAGACTTTGAAAGGTGCCCGAAAATAAAATTTATTATTATTATTATTATCCTATATTCAATCCAACAGTGGAATATTCTAAAATATAACTGACAGTGAAATAAATCAAGATGCTTGGCGTACTTGAAATGCCAGAGGAAGCGGAGCAAGTAGAGAATTCAGCCTGGGGGTTGTATCTGCAGCTGCTCGGAGGTAATATTCAAAATGTAATTAGTGCACAGGAGATGCACTATCTTGCGTCCCGTATTAACCATGGTGGCTGAAGGGAGTATTAAAATTGGAGATATTTAAAAATTAAAGTCCCACAACAAATGAAAAGGTCACTGGACCTCACGGGAAAACTTAAGGCTTTTTATTTTGTCCAAGAATTGTCCAAATGCTCTTTTTTCACACATTGGCCGACAAAACAGACAAACAGTTTAGGATGAATATTACAACCAACCATTACTAACCCAGATTACTAGCGGACGGCTCGATTGTAATCATGTATTGTCTTTCCGCTGACTGGATAGCATGCAACAAAAGCTTTTCACTGTACCTCGGTACACGTGACAATAAACTAGACTCAAACAATTCCCATGTGACTTTACTGCAGGAGTGAAATGGCAGAAAAACCACCTCAATGTTGCCAGGTGTAGGTAGGAACTGCAGACGCTGGTTTAAACCGAAGATAGACACAAAATGCTGGAGTAACTCAGCGGGACAGGCAGCATCCCATTTCCTTCTCTCCAGAGATGCTGCCTGGCCCTCTGCGTTACTCCAGCATTTTGTGTCTACTGGGCAATATCTCTGTTGGACGTCGGCAGGTGATGTTTTGCACCGGGACAATTCTACAGGTGAAAAACAATCGCAACAAACAGCCATTTTATGAACAATAGTTCCTCAGTCAGCATTTGACAATTATTATTTATTATTAAATCGTTGAGAACATTGGCGACGCTGTGGTGCTGGTTACCGACGGGCACGGTGACGGACGCACCACACATCTCTATCCGCCAAGGTAGACAAAAATGCTGGAGAAACGCAGCGGGTGCAGCAACATCTATGGAGCAAAGGAAATAAGCAACGTTTCGGGCCGAAACCCTTCTTCAGACTCTGTCTGAACTCAGCTGCATCTATGTCCTTCATGCAGCTGGAGGACCTTTTAACCATTTGGAATACTGGGATGAAGCATCTTGAGCCGTGTGAAGGCATAATATTTTTATCAGAATGGAAGCAGTTGCATGCAAGAATGGTATCAGAAATATAATTAAAGCAGACTTGAATAATCCCATGCATTAACTATGAGAATGCACTAAATAGAGGTTCTATCAGTCAGGGTTCTGGATTTAGTAGTACTGCTTGATTAAGTCTCAAGAAATGAAGCCTTTTCCGCCTGTAGAAGGGTCCCGATTCGAAATGTCATCTGTTCATTCCCTCCACAGATGCTGCCTTAACCCGCTGAGTTCAGGGTTTTGAATGCAGCAAAACGTGTGTTTTGCTTAAGATTCCAGCGTCTGCTTAAGATTCCTGTGTCTTTGTTTTCGATGCACTTTATTAACCAGAACATATTGCAGGCAAAAATGAGAATCTTTCAATTCTATTCATTCATTACTGGTAGGCACTATGTGCCTTTTATATTGAATGAGTAATCTGAACTGCTTCTACTCCTCTCATCCAAGTCTTGGCATGGATGTAAAACACAACAAAATCTTCCGTGTGAGACCACCCCTAAGACTGAATTCTTTCTATAAACCTTGTGGTGAAGAGGAAAAGCAAAAATAAAAACTGAAATTCTTTCAAAAGCTGTAAAGGTATTTGGTTTTCCAAGACTTCAAAATCAACTTTTGTCTCACTTGGAAAACACTTCCTACTTTACTCCCAATCCTTAACAACGGAAAATGCGTAATAAAATGCCAATTCCAGCAGGGTGGATTTAAGGGTAGAGTGATGGCGACATTAACAATGGTAGAATGGTTTCATTAAAGTGGGAAAGAAGAATATGCAGCCTTACTATAAACTCCAATCAATAAATAAATATCTTATAAATCTAAATTAACTGGGGGGTTTTCTTTGGATACAGTAATAATACATGTTCCTACCCATATCATAATCAGTCAAACTGAGTTTCATTTATTTGATTCATGCTTCACAAATTTGATAATCTTGCCCTCCAGAAATGGCCAATTAGCAAGTGTCTGCACTGTTGCTCATTTTCACCCTTCACAAACAAGTTGAAGCTTCTATTCTGGGCTGTGAATAGAAGAGTGCACTGAGGAAATCAAAAGGCAGATCTAGTGGCTGTTCAAAACATTCATAAACTGCTACGTACGAAGCATTTTGAAGAGACAAGATCACATTTTATTGAAGCTGAGGGCAACCTCCAGTAACATTGATTTAACAGTTACAATGGTGCAAGTCAATATGTTATCAATGATCATAAGTGATAGGAGCAGAATTAGGCCATTCAGCGCATCAAGTCTACTCCACCGAAGGTAGACACAAAATGCTGGAGTTAATGGCAGCATCTGTCCTGCTGAGTTACTCCAGCATTTTGTGTCTACCTTCGACTTAAACCAGCATCTACAGTTCTTCTCTCCGGAGACAGTTTCACAACCTCCTCTCCCAATTTTGTTAGCCCTTGCTGTCTCCTCCCCTTCCTCAGCCCTCGGGCTGTCTCCTCCCATCCCTCAGCCCTCGGGCTCCCCCTCCTCCTTTTTCCTTTCTTCTCCCCGCCACCCCCCAATAGTCTGAAGAAGGGTTTCAGCGCGAAACATTGCCTATTTCCTTCGCTCCATAGATGATGCTGCACCCGCTGAGTTTCTCCAGCATTTTTGTCTACCTTCGATTTTCCAGCATCTGCAGTTCCTTCTTAAACACATCTACAGTTCTTTCCTGCACAAGTCTACTCCACCATTCAATCATGGCTGATCTATCCCTCACTCCTAACCCCATTCTCCTGCCTTCCCCCCATAACCCCTGACACCTGCACTAATCATTCAGAATTATATAGTTCATAATTAAAAGAACTCCATATGCTTCACACTTCTAAATTTATGATAAGCATATCCCACTGAAACCAATATGTATTCCTACACTGAATGAGGCAAAACAATTTAAATTCATATGGCACTTTCAAGATGTAATTAACACTCTATCACATTCCATAAGATTAAAACTAATATACGATCTCCAGTTAATTTCCCCACTTGGTCCCTGGATTACTCCATGTCCAAAAATCTATCTTTCTCTATCTTGGAAATACTTAACTAATGAGCTCCTGCAACCCTCTGGGGCAAACACTTTTGATCTTTCATAAATCTCTGGATTTTGCAATGACCTCAATAGATTGAAAGACAGCAAATCTAACTACATTGTTCAAAGAAGCAAAAAGAAGCCATCAGTGGTATAGTTACAGACACAGTAACTAAAATAAAATAAAACTAGCCAGATTTTAAAAAAAATGAAGCTCTAGTGGATGAAGTTCATTTGGATTTTGAAAGCTATCTGAAAACATATTTCATAAGATATTGTCAGGCAAGATAAGGGTTTGGGTTTTAATGGAAGTAAGTTTCTGTATGGAATGAGGGTGGAAAATAAAACTAAGAATGAATCATCTTCAGGTTGGCCAATTGTAAATAGCAGGCAGCACAAAGATCAGTGCTTGTACCTAAGTTGCTTACAATCTACATCAATGAATTAGATAAATGTATTACATGCAAGCTTGCTCTCAATGCAAAGTTACATTATGGTGCCCTGAAATGGGGAGACTATGTATAAACACAGCTGTAATTTCTACATGTTGAAACCAAAACCAAAAAGCAGGTGGTTAAGACAAAGGGAACAAATACACATAGACATGATGGGCAAGTGTGTAGCTTGCAGACTACCATAAAGTAGAATGACAAAATATCCATTGCACTAAGAACAAAAATGCAGTTAAAATGTGAGATGAATAAACATTGGCAGATTGAGGGATCCACAGTGCCCTCCATGTTTGGGACAAAGACCCATCATTTATTTATTTGCCTCTATACTCCACAATTTGAGATTTGGAATAGAAAAAAAATCACATATGGTTTAAGTGCACATTCTCAGATTTTAATACAGACCATTTTTATACATTTTGGTTTCACCATGTAGAAATTACAGCTGTGTTTATACATAGTCTCCCCATTTCAGGGCACCATAATGCCGGCCAATGAGTTTTGGGTCATTTGTTTGAACTTGAGCAGATAGGTAGGATGTGTCTATACACTTCAGAATTCATTATGCTACTACCATCAGCTGTTGTATCATCAATGAAGATAAGTGAGTCAGTATCTTCAGCAGCCATACATGCCCAGGCCATAACACCCTCACCACCGTGTTTCACAGATAAGGTGGTATGCTTTGGGCAGTTTCTTACCTCCTCCATACTTTGCTCTTGCCATCACTCTGATATAAGTTAATCTTCGTCTCGTGTCCACCAAACCTTTTTCCAGAGATTGTGGTTGCTCTGTGGAATTCTCTGCCTCAGAGGGCGGGTTCTCTGGATGCTTTCAAGAGAGAGCTAGATAGGGCTCTTAAAAATAGCGGAGTCAGGGGATATGGGGAGAAGGCAGGAACGAGGTACTGATTGGGGATGATCAGCCATGATCACATTGAATGGCGGTGCTTGCTCGAAGGGCCGAATGGCCTACTCCTGCACCTATTGTCTTTTAGGTACTTCTTGGCAAACTGCAACCTGACCATCCTATTTGTGCAGCTAACCTGTGGTTTATATCTGACAGTGTAGCCTCTGTATTTCTGTTCATGAAGTCTTTTGCGGACAGTGGTCATTGACAAATCCACACCTGACTCCTGAAGAGTGTTTCTGATCTGTCGGGCAGGTGTTTGGGGATTTTTCTTTATTATGGAGAGAATTGTTCCGTCATCAGCTGTGGATTCTTCCTTGGCCTGCCAGTCCCTTTGCGAGTAGTAAGCTTCTGAATGATTCTGGCTGTGGTCAGCATTGTGTTTGTAGCTGCCAGCAACCAGCCACCCCCAAGACACTAATGGGGCATCTGCCTCTCGAACCCGACAAAAGGCTTGACAGAGAATCGGAGCGCCCATTCATTTAAAGAGAGATTCCTAACCTGATTAATGAAAATTGTTTTTAAGAAGTCCCTTGCTTTTTAAATTAAAGTTATTTTAATTAACAATGTAAAAATTGAGAGTTTTGAGATGACTATGAACATCAGCGATTTACAAAATGATGAAAATACCTCCTTTGGCTTGAGAGAAAGTGGGATGCATTTCCAGCCTTGACTTCTGTCAGAGGCTGTGATGGTAGCTGAGGCAGAGCAGGGTCTCAGTGATTTGTCACTTGCTTGGCCATCTGCCAGTCACCCACCTGCAATTGCTTGAACAGTCTTTCTATCGCTGTTGATAATGACTGACATGGTCCTTGTCCTTTAGAAGAACCCACCCCAGATTAAAGCAGAAACTGCTTCGAACTGCCACGTTACCCCAATTGGCCTTGCCCTGGGAGATATTCCTGTCCTGCCTCTCACACCCCCCTCCCGAGCTCTCCTGCATCTGAGAAATAACCTGCTTTTTGACAGCGGATCTCAGCGCTGAAACATAAACCTGGTTTCTCTTTCCACACCCAAGTGAATCCAGCATGTTGCATTTCAATTTAGCAGCTTGAAGTTATAAAACGTTTTCAATGAAGGATAAGAAAAGGTTTGTAACATGCAAGCTTATAAAATGCTGTAGTATACAGAATTCTTCCAGGGTACATACAAAATGTCAGCCATTCAGCCTGACTGAGATGAGGATTCAGAAAGCAGTGGCATGCTGTACGCGGGTTTGTAGATTTACGGTAGAGTAATAAATGTTTGAGGTTATGGTGACAGGAGAGAGGGAGGGAGCGAGAGAGAGAGAGATAGCTCAGGCAAAGCTGTTGTCAGGCAACTGAACCATCCTACCAACAACTAGAGAGCAGTAGGTACACAAAAGTGCTGGAGTAACTCAGCGGGTGCAGCAGCATCTATGGAGCGAAGGAAATAGGCAAAGTTTCGGGCCGAAACCCTTCTGGGTTTCGGCCCGAAACGTTACCTATTTCCTTCAGGGTTTCGGGCCCGAAACGTTGCCTATTTCCTTCGCTCCATAGATGCTGCTGCACCCGCTGAGTTTCTCCAGCATTTTTGTCTATCTTCGATTTTCCAGCATCTGCAGTTCCTTCTTAAAAACTAGAGAGCAGTCCTGAGCTACTATCTACTTCATTGGAGACCCTCAGACTATCTTTGACCAGTCATGTATTGTCTTTCCGTTGACTGGTTCACACGGAACAAAAGCTTTTCACTGTACCTCGGTACACTTGACAATTAAACTAAACTAAACTCAAGAGCAGTTGGTATCCTACTGAATGGTAGAATACGCACCAGGGACCAAAGGCCTATTCTCATGTCTACAAATAATGGAAACAAGGCAAGTTATACACACATCTTTATTTATTAAAACAGATTTCTCACACTGGTTATGGAGCAGGAATAGTGATAGTTTATCACTCAATCGATCAATCAATGGTCACATTTGGAATTGTTTACTGTTCATGACATTGAAGAATCACGATAGTTCACATGATAATCGATGGGGGGGAGAACAAAATAATTTGGAAGGTTTAAACAAAATGACGAGGCTCTGTCATTGATAATTTTGGAAGCATGGCACCCACCCAGAGTGCGGTGCATGATGAGGGGAACACAAGAATAAATCTCTGCTGGCTCTGGATACACACGGCACAATCATTTAAAGAGCATCCACTTCAATCTATGGTCCACAACATTGGAACTCGAGCCCAGCTCAGGTAACTCGAGAAAAGGGGCATTTGCCGAATAATCGTGGTAGCAACAGCCTTCAATAGTCGCAGCAATTTATTTTTGTGTTGAACTATCCCTAGTCAAGGGTAGACTCAGTCCATTGTACACTGCGCAAGAGCTTCATGTTAACTAAGTTGTCTGTAACTGTACAAAAACATGCTACAAACTGGTTTTGTTTAGTCAGAATTAAAAGGTGCAATCGGAAGCAAAAGAAGTGAGTACGAAGGAAAAAGAAAACTATATGAGATGAGGCAACACAGGCCACGACCGAGCAAGAGATTCGTCACTTGAGAAGGTCTCTTATTTCTTGACTTCCAGCAACTTCGAGTAAGGTCTTTCCGTCTGGGCATTTTGCAGTTATATCAGCACCCTGCAGGGGGAAGGATGGAAACAGGAAACATTTAATTGGGAGCAAACTGACAATGTTCACGAGAACGAGAGCTAAGCATTGGCTTCTCTTCAAAGTGAATTTTTTTTTTTAAAGGAGCATAACGCCCGGGGAAACAAAGTAATGGAACAGGCTCTAACATAAATGTGTCTGCAGGTCTATTAGCACTAACTATAGATTAATTATTCTACGACTACCAGCGTGAAAGTGGTACGAAGCAACCAGCAACTGCCATTAGTGTAGAAAAATAACTAGTTTGATCATTTCCAGCCTTCAACCAGTATTATCCAAAATAATAAAACATTTACCATTAAAAAAGGATTCACATAACATTTGAACCATTCCTAAACATATTCGAGTTGCCCACTGAGTTTCCCCAATGCTGTTCCAGTGCTCAGTGAAAATAACAAAATGTTTACGACTAAATGAGATCAGTAACTAATTGCCCCTTGTGTCCAGTAACAGAGCAGTTCAATGTCCTTTCAAAATATACTCATAAGCATTTTTTTTTCCAGACCCACTTATATACCTGCTGTACTTTCAGGCATTAAATTGCTGTTTCAACTGAATAGGTTACAGAAATCAATAAAAAGCACAAAAGACCAGTATTAGTCAAAAGCCACGGTAAACTGGAGGAAGAGCTGCAGTATTGATAAAATTAGCTGACCAAATCACTGACAGGTTGCAGCAGCATCAACAGGAATGCCAAGTAAAAGCAGCAAAGTCAGCTGCTGATGGTCAAAGCACACACACTACAAGCAGTCAACAAACCCTTGATGGATGAGGTCCCCACCGGGCACTGATGGTGAGGCTGGAATTACTGATAAGACCGGGAATAATGGTACAACACAAGGAAACAACTGCAACAAGGCGTTCCCGTTGGACTCATGCATTTAAAAACTACGCAACTAAAAAAAACACCTTTCAGCAAAATATATCCACAGACACCAATGTGTGATCTTACGGTGTGACAATCACAAACGAACAAAGAATGCCAAAGGTAGACAAAAATGCTGGAGAAACTCAGTGGGTGAGGCAGCATCTATGGAGCAAAGGATTAGGTGACGTTTTGGGTCAAGACCCTTCTTCAGACTGATGTGGGGGGGGGGGGGGGGTAAGAAAATTTCAGCATCTGCAGTTCATTCTTAAAGAATACCAAAGACATCAGGGTGGAAGTGTCAAAGACTAGAGGGCAAAGATTTAACGGTGAGAGGGGCAAAATATAAAGGAGATGTGCGGGGGAAGAATCTGCTTTTTTTCTGGGTGCCTGGAACGTGCTGCCAGGGGTGGTGGTGGAGGCAGATACGATCGTGGCGTTCCGGTAACTTTTAGTTACACATGTTGATGCAGGGAATGGAGTGCCACTTGTGTTTTGCTGAAACAACAAGGTTTTCCCCAGAGGCCTTTCATCACAGTCTGCACCTGGATATTGTCTTTCACAATGCACGGGCATGGAACAGAACAGTACAAAGACAGGCCGCTCAGCACACAATGTCTGTGCCGAACGTGATGCCAAGGCCAACTATGATCTGCTTGCACGTGATCCCGAATTCCCTGCATATCCATGTGCCTGTCCAAAAGCCTCTTAAACATAACTATCGTATCTGCCTCCACCATCCCCCTCGGCAGCATATTCCAGGCACCCACCACCCTTCTGTGTACAAACACATGCCCTGCACATGTTTAAACATCAACCCTCTCACCTTAAAGCTATGCCTTCCAGTATTTGATTTTTCCCATCCTGATTATCCTATCTATGTCCCTCACTATTTTATACACCTCAATCAGATCTCTCCTCAGCCTACAGCATTCCAGAGAAAACAATTCAAGTCTGTCCAACCTCCCTCTGTACGTAATACCACCTAATCCTGGTATCATTCTGGTAAACCTCCTCTGCACCCTCCAAAGCCTCCACATCTTCCTGTAATGGGACGACCAGAACTGCACGCAATACTCCAAATGCTGCCTGACCAAAGTCCTATGAAGGCTTAAAAGGAGTTTCTGCTCTTCGTGTGAATGGTAGACGGTGGTGTAGGAAGGGCAGC
The DNA here is from genome assembly GCF_010909765.2 of Amblyraja radiata. Taxonomy (NCBI): domain Eukaryota; kingdom Metazoa; phylum Chordata; class Chondrichthyes; order Rajiformes; family Rajidae; genus Amblyraja; species Amblyraja radiata. The sequence goes on from NC_045974.1 coordinate 2,325,335, forward strand.
AACAAATATTGTGTGTAGGAAAGAACTGCAGACGCTGGTTTAAATCGAAGGTGGACACAAAATGTTGGAGTAACTCAGCGGGACAGGCTGCATCTCTGGAGAGAAGGAATGGGTGACATCTCGGGCCGAGACCCTTCTTCAGACTGATATTGAATGCTGGGAGAGCAGCATCATTGGGCTGGAGCAGGAATAGCAGGCAGGCTGGTGTCAGACAGCAGGACAGGGGTTCAACGAGGAAGATTATTCTCCTGAACTTCCGAAATATAAACTTTAGGCAGAATGATGAGAGCCAAGAGAGCTATGAAGTTAATTTTAAAATCCAAGTTAAGGGCTTGTCCCACTTACACGATTTTTTCGGCGACTTGCCGGCACCCGTCATAGTTGCAGCAGGTCGCCGAAAATGTTCAAAATGTTGAAAGTCCAGCGTCGACCAGAAAAAGGTGCGACTCTTTGGGTGACTACTCACGACCGAACAGGCGTCACGTCGCGACATGTCGACACGTGATGCCTGTATGGCTGTGAGTAGTCGCTCAAAGAGCCGTACCTTTTTCTGGTCGGTCACCGTTGGATTTCAATATTTGCGGCGACCTGCTGCGACTATGACAGGTGCGGGAAATTCGCCGAAAAAATGGCGTAAGTGGGACAGGCCCTTTATATTAAAAGTGCAATATTTCAACCACTTACAGTTGATGACAAATAATTTGCATATTTCAATGGTAGGTGGCAGAGAGGCAAGGGACAATTAGTAGCAGAAAGCTTGTTGTACCCAGTGACAGGCAATCGTGGCCACTAATTATTAACAACGTCACCACTTACCCAGTAATGCGAGAGTCACCAATATAAACAGGAGTGGATGCACACTTGTATAGACACAACAATATATATGTACAATGCACAATATACCAAAGAAATGCCAAGTTGCCATTGATACTGCACAGCACTCAGTCCCAGCATCCCTTAATTCTTGCGGTGCTCCAAGTCTATTCCCCTAAATCCTGCTGTTATTGTTTTTCCTCACATTTTTCCTATGCCCCAAGGACGTAGGACGCCTACGCCCTGCGTTTCTTGTGTCAGGGGTTATGGGGAGAAGGCAGGAGAATGGGGCTGGGGGGGAGAGATAGATCAGCCATGATTGAATGGTGGAGTAGACTTGATGGGCCGTATGGCCTGATTCTGCTCCTATCACTTCTGATGTACTGCATGTACCAGCCACTCCGCGAGAGAGGGAGAGGGGGAGAGAGAGAGAGAGAGAGTCTATTGTATGTACCACCCACCTTGGCTACCAGCAATTTGACACATTCTGAATGTCCCTCGTGAATAGCTGACAGAAGTGGTGTAAAACCGTGCACATCTGGAACCTGTGGATCAGAGAAACAGCAGAGGTCAACATGTATTGTAAAGTTAATACCTACTTAATTACATTAAATATCAAAGCAGGGTCATTTCGTAAAAACAATAAGTTGCCAAGATAATCTCTTCAGTGCAACTTTTGAAACAGGGTTCATCAAATTAACATAACCAAGGCTCAGACTTTCAAACGGAAGAATAAAGAATTGCAAATTGTACACAAGGAGCAAAATCAGGAAGCATTGCTTCCCATGGTCGACAAAAATGCTGGAGAAACTCAGCAGGTGCAGCAGCATCTATCGAGCGAAGGAAATAGGCAAGGTTTCGGGCCGAAACCCGGAAGGGTTTCGGCCCGAAACGTTACCTATTTCCTTCAGGGTTTCGGCCCGAAACGTTGCCTATTTCCTTCACTCCACAGATGTTGTGGCACCCGCTGAGTTTCTCCAGCATTTTTGTGTCCCTTCGATTTTCCAGCATCTGCAGTTCCTTCTTAAACAGCATTGCTTCCCATAGTGTGCCAGCAACTAGATTCAACGACTCGGGCTTCTTAAGTCTCTGGAGTAGAATTATAAAGATTTTCAGATCTCCCAGTGAACTTTCCCTTCCCCCTAATCTTAAATAACTGGCCCTTATCATAACGCTCTGACGTTTAGGCCCACCAAAATGTAGCTGCTGCTTCACTCCCACTTTACCAAGCTCTGTTTGCCTCAATAAGATCGCCGCTTGCGAACTGCAGAGAAAGTGAGTGCATCAGTTGAAGACAACAACTCCTCAAAGGACAAGCTTCTTAACGCAGGAATTAAATGGATGAATCTTGGTGGCACTGCTTCTCAGCCAAGTGGAATGTTTGAGGGTACAGAGGCCAAAGCTGCACTAGAGTACTCCAAACCGTGGCGCCACTAAAGCACCATGTAATAGAAAACAAAACGCAATAACAATATTGAACGAGAGGAAGAATAAACAGATGTACCCACCTTGCATTGACCTCGTTGCCACCAGTTCATTGAACTTACTTACTTTTTATTACAGACTCAAGGTCCAGATAAAAGACAAGACATTACATAGAATAAATTACATATAAAAGCACAATACATGGTTTAATATCAAGAATTAAAAAAATCAGTGTCCTACAACGAGACAACTATCCCAATGTCTCCACAGCTGGGATTGGTAGCGTGTAATGCTAAATCTTATGTTTGATAAGGCCAAGATGATTTCATTTCAGAGTCATTAATCCAGCAAATACATTTATACATAAGATTTCTTCAGACAGTTTGTAAAGTATTGACTCCTGCAGCCACAAACATTTCACTTACACACCAGCTAGGTCTCTTAAGTAATGTTCCCTCACAAACACGTAGGGACTGGCATCTAAATGGGAGTGCTGTCCAATGGATTGGTCAAGATCAAGCTGACACTGTCATACTTATAAAATTATACCTTACAGACAACACACCTCACGGGTGGTGGTGGAGGCAGATACGACAGTGGTATTTAAGAGGCTTTTGGATAGGCACATGGGTAAGTAGGGAATGCAGGGACACGGATCAGGTGCAGGCAGATAGGAGTTGGTCTGGGCATCATGTTCGACTAGTTATGAAAATTATGAACTGTGCAGTATTTTGAAACTTTATTTTGTGCAACTACAATATTTGTAATATATTTTTTCAAACAATCACAGACTACTTGCCCCTAATACCTACATAAGCAGATAGATTTACATTTTAGATCCAAGCTGCAGCCTTCGCAAACACTACTTGAAATTCTAACATGGCATCAAATCTTCTCTGGAGGATATCTTATTAGAAGATAATTTGTTTACCCTGCCTCATTTCACAATATTAGTTCTAACTTAGTTGAATCCTTTATTGATTCCTGAACACACTATTCTGGAAAATGGTTTTAATTGCATTTTACAAACATTGGTCCAAAATATTTTGCTAATTAAATTTGCCCTAGACCCTCTGCTAATATATGCTGTTTTCTAATTTCCAGCACTAACCCTATTTTAATGTTTGTATCCTTTGGCACTTCTTACGTTCACCAACTGAGTGTAAGTTGCAATGTCAGGCCAAGATACGTTTGCATCACTTTACATTTTTTTGGTTTAGAGATGCAGCGCGGAAACAGGCCCTTCGGCCCACCGAATCTGCACCGACCAGCGATACCCATACACTAACACTACACACCTACACACACTAGGGACAATTTACACTTATATCAGTCTAATTAACCTATAAACCTGTACGTCTTTGGAGTGTGGGAGGAAACTGAAGATCTCTGAGAAAACCCACACAGGTCACGGGGAAAACGTACAAATTCCGTACACATAGCACCCGTAGTCGGGATCGAACCAGGATTCTCTGGCGCTGCAAGAACTGTAAGGCAGCAACTGGGGAGAAGGCAGGAACGGGGTACTGATTGGGGATGATCAGCCATGATCACATTGAATTGTGGTGCTGGCTCGAAGGGCCAAATGACTTCCTCCTGCACCTATTGTCTATTTTCTAACTCTACTGCTGCGCAACTGTGCAGCCCCACATTACTTATCTCATCTTTTATTATCCGTCTACAATGACTGGAGTATAAAGGAAGGAAGATGACTGTAATGTTGGACGTAAATTATCTCAGCCCCGGTTCAAAATTTAACCTGAGCCTTAAGAATCTTACACTCTTGTATACACACATCCAACAAAAATCTATCAACTTGGTCACATTTTTTGAATGTGACCATTCAACAAACTTTATGTTTCAGATTTTTTTTAATATGAAGTGTATTCTGAATTAACTTAGAATATAAAGAGTGCATCAGGATGTCAGACTGGTAGATGAATCATGAACGTGGAAGATAAACATAAACTGGATAAATAACTGTGGGAAGGGACTGCAGATGCTGGTTTACACTGAAGATAGATGCAAAATGCTGGAGTAACCCAGCGGGACAGGCAGCATCTCTGGAGAGAAGGAATGGGTGACGTTTCAGTCTGAGGAAGGGACTCGACCCGAAACATCACCCATTCCTTCTCTCCAGAGATGCTGCCTATCCCGCTGAGTTACTCCAGCATTTTGTGTCTCTCTTCTCTATTCTCTACCTCGTCAAATAGTTAGCAATCAGGTAACAATTTTTTGGCTTCGAGTCTATTTGTATTCATAGTGCTCCTCTTCTCAGATGACAATGAAGTCCAAGGGCAGCAGGCATCGTGCCAACTCTTATCAACGTTGTTCCAGTTCATTTAATTGCTTCATGTCAGTAACCACATGGGCATCGTTCACGTGCTTCGTTTCCCCCACATCCTAGATGTGTGCGGGTTTGTAGGTTAATTGGCCTCTGTAAATTGCACCCTAATATATCGGGAATGGATACAAAAGTGGGATAGCATAGAATGGCCTGTTCCATGCAGGTAGTGGAAGGTAAGACCTCCCTGGTGGAATAAAACTGGTGAAAAAAAGGTCTTACCTTCCACTACCTGCAACCCCCGGTAACCACCTTCAACTAGCATCGCAACCGGCTTCGACTAAAAAATCACCGATTTTTAAAACGGCAACCTATTTTTAGCCGAGGCCGGTTTTGAATTTTTTTGAGATAATCGCCGGAACATAGAAGAAGCTCGACTACGCGGAAACCACTTTCGACCATTAGGGAGAGGGACAAAAACCTCCGGGAACCTCACGGAAACAATGGGTGGGGCGCAAGGTCTCTAGAGGTTTCCGTTCAGGTTTCCTAAGTGGGACAGGGGCATAACTGTGGTTAGAAGATTGGCCACTGCACCAGTACTTTCATCAGGCACACTTATAACAAACACTGGCTGATGTTGCAGCAAACAGTGAGCTTCTTCCTTGTCTCTTACGTTAATCTCTGCTCCTGCATGGATCAGGTACTCGAGGACCTCGTGTTGACCACAATCTGCTGCACAATGGATGGGTTTACGGCCAGCTACCTCTATCTTGTTCACATCTACACCCTGGGGACAGAAGGAATGTGAAAAAAACCATTAGAATCAACAAACACAATATCCAACAAATACCCGGTAGACACAACATGTTGGAGAAACTCAGCGGGTGCAGCAGCATCAATGGAAAGAAGGAATGGGGGACGTTTCGGGTCGAGACCCTTCTTGAGACTGATGTCAGGGCAGGGGGTAGAACTTTGGCTGCGTACCTTGAGGACACAGCCATTAACAAAGTTAAATGGTTGCAGTTTTGGGGGCCGTGGGCTCACTTCCCTTGCCTTCGAGGCAATCTGGGGGTGGTGAGGTCGGCTATGGGAGGCACCCTGGTGTGGCTCTACGATGCAGACTGCATTTGGAGCACTGTGAGCACATTTGGGCTCCATATCTGAGGAAGGATGTGCTGGCTCTGGAGTGGGTCCAGAGGAGGTTTACAAGAATGATTTCAGGAATGAGTGGGTTAGCAGATGATTCTATCTCTCTCTCTGTCTGTCTCTCTGTCTCTCTCTCCCTCCCTCCCACCCACTCTCTCTCTCTCTCTCTCTCGATGAGCATTTCACGGCACTGGGCTTCTTCTCGCTGGAGTTTATAAGGTTGAGGAGGGGATCCCCATTGAAACTTACAGAATAATGAAAGGCTTCGATATAGTGAATGTGGAGAGGATGTTTGCACTGGTGCGAGAGTCTAGGACCAGGTCATAGCCTCAGAATTAAAGGGCGCTCTTTCAGAAAGGAGGCGAGGCGGAACTTCTATAGTCAGAGGCAACCTGCAGCAACACGGGAGGTGGGAGACATGGAGAACATCAGCAGGCCAGGCCGACCCTTGCAACACTCACACACCCAATTCCACCTCCAGCACTGCGGGCCTTTATGGCCAAGACTCTTTCGCAACTTTCAAGCTTGAAGGAAGCATGATAGCGCCAGAAACGTGGTGACTCATTGGACTACTGTCGCGGTATAATCCACTATTCTGAAGAAGGGTCTCGACCCGAAACGTCACCCATTCCTTCTCTCCAGAGATGCTGCATGACCCGCTTAGTTACTCCAGCATCTTGTGTTTATCATAATAATAATAATACATTTTATTATCATTACAAATACATGCAACAACATTTCATTATTCTCACACTACAATCATTGCACTCTTGTAATTATATAGTAAGACTTTACTGAATTGTATGCAAAACAAAGAATTTCACTGTATCTGGGTACATGCGACAATAAATACCACTGAACAATTGAAATGTAGCTGCGGAAATCTGTGATGCATGTTGGGGCATCACCAGTACTTTAAACACATTGGATAAATACAACATGTTGTAGTTGATGGTTTCTGACCACTGTCTCTGGTTTTTGATTGAAAGTTAGAAAAAACGCAGGAAGTTTGCACGCGGTTATAAATAATTACAGGCCTCAAAGTAGATGTGGTCTAAACAGGAGTGGAACAATTGGCTAAGCATACTGTGTAGGAAAGAACTGCAGATGCTGGTTTAAATATACTGAGAAAACACACTGTCAGCTTGCGTTGGCCGTAGTAAAAAGATGCCCATATCATTACCAAAGACCCACTGGACAAGACACAATACCAGAGACCTCCGAGGAGCTGACATGATTGGTGTATGTGTCTGCTAGATGAGAAGACTCAATATTCCAACGCAGAAATTCAGCATCACAAAGACTTATTCTAAAGTGAAGATAGACACAAACTGCTGGAGTGACTTAGCGAGTCGGACAGCATCGCTGGAGAAAAGGAATAGGTCCCACCCTTCTCCATCATTGTGTGTTGGTCTTCGGTATAAACCAATATCTGCAGTTGCTTCCTATACTTATTGTAAAGTGAAACGGAGAAGCCTTTGTCATGTACGTTCCATGTACATGATTAGTTGTTCTGTCTACAGCCTGGCCCCACTTCAATTACAATCGACTAATTGCACAGAAAAGATCCGAGAGACAAAGTCCTTAAATGACAAGGGAAACTACACTTCCAGATGTACCCTTAACACATTCCTCAATTCTGGCCAAAGCTTTGGAGATGGCGAAAATGTCGGAGGATAATATGTTGTAAGCGACGGCTGATGGGGTGGAAGGTGAGGACAAGGGGGACTCTGTCCTTGTTACGCGTGGGGGGGATGGGGAGTAAGAACGGAGCTGCGGGATATAGAGGAGATCCTGGTGAGAGCCTCATTATAATAGAAGAGGGGAACCCCCATTCCCTAAAGAATGAGGAGATCTCCGGTGCCCTGGTCTGGAACACCTCATCCTGGGTGCAGATGCGGCGTAGATGGAGGAATTGGAAATAGGGGATAGTCCTTACACGAAGCAGGGTGGGAAGAAGTGTAGTCCAGAGAGCCATGAAGTCAGTGGGTTTATAGTAGATGTCTGTCAGTAGTCTGTTACCTGCGATGGAGATGGTGAGATCTAGAAACGGTAGGGAGATGTCGGAAATGGTCCAAGTGAATTTGAGTGCCGGATGGAAATTAGTGGTAAAGCCTCTCTTTTGTATGTACTGTCCAGTGTATTAGATCAATGTCCCGAGAGAGGCAAAAATAAAGACCCAGGCTAACCCCCGCCTCTTTCACAAATGATCGGACTACACAGGACATCATTTTGCAATAGACAATAGGTGCAGGAGTAGGCCATTCGGCCCTTCGAGCCAGCACCGCCATTCAATGTGATCATGGCTGATCATCCCCAATCAGTACCCCGTTCCTGCCTTCTCCCCATATCCCCTGACTCGGCTATCTTTAAGAGCCCTATCTAGCTCTCTCTTGAAAGTATCCAGAGAACGGGCCCCCACCGCCCGCTGAGGCAGAGAATTCCACGGACTCACAACTCTCTGTGTGAAAAAATGTTTCCTCATCTCCGTTCCAAATGGCTTACCCCTTAATCTTAAACTGTGGCCCCTGATTATGGACTGCCCCAACATCGGGAACATGTTTCCTGCCTTACCCTTAATAATCTTATATGTTTCAATAAGATTCCCTCTCAATCCTTCTAAATTCCAGAGTGTACAAGCCCAGCCGTTCCATTCTCTCAGCATATGACAGTCCCGCCATCCCGGGAATTAATCTTGTAAACCTACGCTGCGCTCCCTCAAGGCCTGGTTACTTTTACACTGTGCCAGTCTATCTATCGTTCTCCAGTCAGATGCACGTCAGGCCCAACCTGATGCCTGAGAACCTGTATCTGCTGCAAGAACAAGCAACTTGGTCCAGAGGATGTCCTCTCAGAAACTCTTTTCAACTAGGGGTGCCCTATGATGGCAGCCTCTACCTACAGTCTGTCTGTGTTATTTTTAGTCTGTTTAAAAAGTATGTTTTGGAGGTTTCTTCATCTTTTTATGGGGAGGGTAAAGGGGAAACCGTTTCTCAGTCACTTCCTGGCGAGGATGCGACTATTCTCCCAGTCGCGTCTTTGTCCCCCCTCTCACAGCTTACCATCTGGATTGGCGCGGCCTTTCCTGCCGGAGACCGACCAGAGCTTCAGCGGTGGCGCAGCACTGATTTGCCATCGCGGAGCGGGTGATGCCTTTGATGCCGTTTGAAGCTCCAGAGTGTTGGACCTGCTGCTTTATCATCGTGGAGCTGTGGTTGCGGAGCTTCTAGCCGCGGGCGGCACTGACTTCTACATCGCGGAGTCCTGGTGATCCCTTTGCCGTGGGCCGCCATTGTTGAATCTCCGCCCAGCTCGGTCTGTGGACTTCGGGAGCCGCTGTCTCCGGTATGAAGTGGCCGATTCGGAACTCCAAGAATGTTCTTCCGTTCCGACGTCGGAGTTCCAATCATCCCGGCGAGAGGGCCTGAACATCGGGCCGCCGTAGTGGCGACTGCGGAGGGTTCGGGAGGCCCCGACCACGGGTGAACAAAGAGGAAGATGATTGAACTTTATTGCCTTCCCTCACGTTAATTCTGCTGTGTGGGGATGTTCATGTTAAATTCTATCGCGTGTTGTGTTCTTTTTTTATCCGTATGGCTCTATGGTAACCCAAATTTCACTGTACCAAATGGTGTACGTGACAGTAAATGTAAACTTGAACTTGAACCTTGAACAATGAACTCTTCAACAAAAGCAATTATAATAGAACCAAAAAAACCCATCAACAGCTCACTGCACCACAACAAGGTTCTTTCCAGAAAGTTTCCCCAAAAGAGTAAACTGCTAACAACATCCAAAATATTAGTCTGCTGTTATCAGCATTGCCATTCAACACCACACACTATTGCTGACGGACGGAACAATAGCACAAACACAGGCCATTACAATGCAATTCTTTGGTCAGAGCAGTTTTCGAAAATGTACTGATTTGTTACATAGCAGCGTAATGCATTTGCACCTTTACAAATGCCCAGTCTGAAGAAGGATCCCGATTCAAAACATTGCCTGTCCATTCTCTCCCCATTATGTCTGACGTGCCGAGTTCCTCCAGCACTGTGTATTTTACAGACAAACATGATATACGAGCAGAGAAACATACAAGGGCAGCACAGTGGTGCAGATACAAGAGCTACTGCCTCGCAGCATCAGAGACCTGGGTTTGATCCTGACTCAGGTACTGTCCATGTGGGGTTTGCATGTTTTCCTTGTGACCGCATGGGTTTCCGCCCACATCCCAAAGACGTGTGGGTTTATAGGTTAATTGGACTCTAAATGGCCCCGAGTGTGCAGGGAGTGGTTGAGAAAGGGGATAGAATGAGTGTGAACCGGTGACCGATGCTTGGCATGAACTCCATGGAAAGGTCTTGTTTCCATATTGTACCTTTAAAGTAAAGCTTTATGATACAGGACCTGCAAACTAGCAGCTTGGATCAACATTCTAGTGAAGACTCATTCAAATCCCATTGTGACATGCTGAGAACTGATTAACCAATTAGGCCACATCCAAAAAAAATTATTACATTTTTAAGTTACAGGAGCAGAAATAGGCCATTTGGCCCATGACGTCCACTCCACCATCCATGACGGCTGATCTATCTTTCCCTCTCAATTCCATTCTCCTGCCTTCTCCCCATAACCCCTGACACCCGTACTAATCAAGAATCTGTCAATCACCACCATAAAAATATCCATTGACTTGGCCACCACAGCCGTCTGTGGCAATGAATTCCACAGATTCACCACCCTCTGAATAAGGAAATAAGTATAAACTTCCTGAGCATAAAACTCTTTTGGCATTTTAGTTTTGTGTATTATTGTCACGGGAACCGAGGTACAGTAATAAGTTTTTGTTTACATCAAAAATGAGATCTTAACTAATTTAAATATTACCACTCCCTTTCTGCTTTGTCTGACAATCAGGACTCAGAATCAGTTGCAGTGCCTGTTAGCATCAGGAATAAGATAGTGTGGAAATGCGATGAGCGATACAATATCTAGGAACAAGCCCTCAGGCAATGAATGGAATGTGGTTCAAATGCAAGCCTCTCTAGTTCAGATCCCCAATGGAATAACATATTTTGTGACATCGCCAAGTTGTTTTTGACTGCTAGTAAACAGGGTGTGAGGGCAAAGTTTTGTACTATCCCCTACGGTACATGTTATGAGATCCAACAGAGAATGTAATACAATAATATGATTCAAGATCACTGTAAAACTTTTAGCTTTCTCAAATCTTGGGTTGTGAATCAAAAGGAGTGGAGCTGGGATAGAAGATACATGTGCTGAAGCACACACAGCGAATAACAAACAGACATACACAAAAGATGTAATGTAATCAAAGACTTGTCCCAGCCCGGTCATTCCCTTTTCTCCCTGTTCCCGTCCGGCAGAAGATACAGAAGCTTGAAAGTGTGCACCACCAGACTCAGGAACAGCTTCTTCCCCTCTGTTATCAGTTTTCTGAATGGTCCTTCCATAAGCTAGGGCACGGTCTGATTCACCTCTGCCCCATTGTAGACATTGGACCTTATCTCTGGATTGTCACCTTGTCGTGGTGGAGAAGCTTGTGTGGTCCTGAGATCCTGAGAGCGATGCCGTCTGGAGCTATTCTCCTGGTAGGGTCACTCATGGCGCTAAGGTCGAGGGGGAGGTCCCTGACAAAGAGCAATCCAACCAAGATCTCAACGGTGGAACAGGCGGAGGGCGATGGCTGACTTTAATGGAGCGTCACAACGGCTGGGAAGGCGGATGAAGGCTGCAGCAGAAAAGGGTCTCCAGTCGTCTTGGACTCCATGCCCACTGGATCCTGACCCAGATCTGTCAAGGACCGTGTCTGTGCACCAGTCTCCCCACATTAAACAAAGTCACGCACAGGCGTCCTCCTTGAGAGGACAGTCATACTCGTTTCGAGTGACCGCCGATGATGATCTCTGGAACTGATGTGCTATAATATTGAGAACCATATTCTGCACTCTGTATCTTCCCACCTTGCTCTATATATAGTACTTGAATTTGCCTTGATTGTATTTATGTATGGTATATCTGATCTGTTTCGATAGCGTGCAAAACAAAGCTATTCACTGTACCTTGGTACACATGACAATAATAAACCTAAACCTAAAATCTAAACCTCCTGTTTCCAACGACTGCCTGTTCTATTGCAACGACCATATGCTCCATTTTGTGCAGCAGTTATTTTCTCACTTCCCCATGGAAGGATTTTCAATTTGACGTCGAGTTAGGGAAGTACTGAGTTATGGAACTGCATGAAGACATACGACAAGTGAAACTAACAGTGCTACTAGGGTGGGGGCAGGCTGGAGAGAGAATGCAAGGATTACTTAAAATTACAGAAATCAATATTCATACCGCTGGGTTGTAAACTGAAAGAATCTGATGCTGCCTTACCAAGTCACCACATATGCAAAACCTGGTGGAGAAACTCAGCGGGTGAAGCAGCATCAATGGAGCGAAGGAATAGGTGACGTTTCGGGTCGAGACCCTTCTTCAGACTGATGGAGGTGGGTAGGAGGGGGGGGGAAATAAACTTTTTTCCAGCATCTGCAGTTCCTTCTTAAACACATGCAAAACCTGATTTATTTTGAAGAGGTGATCAAGAGTAGGACAGGAAATATCTAAAGGTCCCCGATAAATCCCCCCTCATCCAGTACTGAGTAGCAGCTCAAGGAGTCAAAGGCAAATTATAAAGTTGAAGAAATGTGCTGAACCGCAGTAGTTGAAGTAGGAATAGGCATTTAACCAACAGGTGTGGTTAGTGGAGGTTCAGGGAGATTTTTTTCTTGCTCTGTATTTATTATCAGCTTAGAAAATGGTTAAAAACTACATTCTCAAACGCTGACAATACAAAGATAATATTAAGTGGACAAATAGATTTCAATGGAAGCCAATTTGATGTCATCCACTGATAACCTAAAACGGTTATCTAAATGGTGAGGTGATGTGGCAGGGCAGTTCCACACTGATTGAAGGGTTCAAATATCTGACAAGTACAGTCAGAAAATAAAGGCCATCGGAATCCTGGCCTTTATTCCTAGAAGGCTTTAATAAAAGGATGTGAAAGTTAGTCGAGAACTATACAAGGTCCTGATCACGATATGGCTCTGAGCTGCACAGTAGGAATATGCCTGTGGTATAGTACAGTATTCGTTTAGTTTAATTTAGAAATACTACATGGAAAAAGGGCCCTTCGGCCCACGCTGACCATTGATCACCCGTTCACATGTTATGTTCTATGTTATGCCACTTTCGCATCCACTCCCTACACACTAGGAGCAAATTTCAGAGGCAATCAACCTACAAACCTGCATGTCTTTGAAATGTGGGAGGAAACTGGAGAAAAGTATAACAATTGAGAGGCTGCGCAAACCTAAGGCTAAGTTTCCTCGAGGTTAGAACGTGAAGGGGTGGAGTGATCAATGTTTTCTAAATATTAAGGGGAGCTGAAAGTAATTGGAAATTATCTCTGCTGATTGGGGTCTAATAGAGAACTTGGTGTGAAGGTTGGAACATGGTAGCAATGGCACATAATGTGGCAACAGTTAAACATTTAATTAGAAAGAGGGGAAGAATTAACATTTAAAAGGCAGCAGGTTTGAAGGACACCAGCACGAGCCAATGGGAGCAGCTCAAATAAAAGGCCTTCAAATTGCAATGATAATTTTGTCTTCCATCGACGGTGCTTCACCATCTACAATCTTTTTATTTACAACTGGAAGATGCTTTCAGAAAGACATGAAAAGCAGGATTAGTGACACTTATTGGATGTGTTTCTCCTTGCATCACAATTTAGAAAATGTTTTGAATGATACATGACTGAGTAACAGTCCAAAAAGTACACAATGACATTATGCAATATTGAAAAATGCTCTGACTAATCACAGGCCAATAATAGAACTATCAAGCTTCAGAGAAAATATAAAAACCGAGAATGTTGCAAAAAAAACCCATAGCTCATCAGACAGGGCATGTGGAGAGAGAACACAAGGACATGGCAGCATGAATAGGCAGCCAGGACCCTCCAACCTGCACTGCCATTCAATGTGGAGACGCAAGGAACTGCAGACGCTGGAATCATGAGCAAACCACAAAGTGCTGGAGTAACTCAGCGGGTCAGGCAGCATCTCTGGAAGGAACAGACAGATGACGTTTCCAGTCAGGATCATTCTTCAGACTTCCAGATCTGTCGTGGACCAACCAGCGAAGAAGGCACAACAACGCCTGTACTTCCCGAGGAGACTGAGGAAATTTGGCATGTCTCCAATGACTCTTACAAACTTCTACAGATGCATCGTAGAGAGCATACTGTCGGGTTGCAACCCGGCTTGGTTTGGCATTAGCTCTGTCTAATACCGCAAGAAATTGTAGAGAGTTGTAGATGTGGCCCAGTCCATCACACAGACCAGACTCCACGCCATTGTAGATGTAGCCCAGTCCATCACACAGACCACACTCCCCACCATTGTAGATGTAGTCGTCCATCACACAGACCAGACTCCCCACCATTGTAGATGTAGCCCAGTCCATCACACAGACCACACTCCACACCATTGTAGATTTAGCCCAGTCCATCACACAGACCACACTCCCCACCATTGTAGATGTAGCCCAGTCCATCACACAGACCACACTCCCCACCATTGACTATTTACACTTCACGCTACCATGGATAAGCAGCTGACATAATCAAAGACTTGTCCCATCCCAGTCATGCCACCTTCTCCCTACTCCCGTTGTTTTCTTTTCAACAGTTTTTTTTTCAATCTACACCAACACACATCCTTGCACACCTCAAATTTCTTATTGAGATTTCAGCTGTAAAGGATTTTATTTGAAATATTAACAGCTGCTATTTCCACAGATGCTGCCTGATCTGTTGAGGGTTTTTTTCACTATTTTTCATGGTTTCCCATTAATTTCAGATTTCCAGCATCTAAGATTTTTTATTTTTTTTTGAAAACACAAGGCTAGTACTCTAACAATCCTCGGCTTGGCTAATAAACGACGTCAATTCTCACACAAATGCTTCTATTGTAATATCACCTTTCAATCTCAATCATCATATTAGATCCGTTTGGTGGTTATATATGCAAAATTGGATCTGCAGTGTGCTACCAAAGAATGAAGCTAATTGCCACCTTGGCAAGATTATCAGACTATTCAGTCAATTGGCCCACAGTTTGCAAGGTGCATAGTCCAAGAACCAATCTCTCTACCGGCTGCCAGATTCTTTGTAAATGAAGGCTGAAGAGGGTATCAGTTAGCAGTAAACCATCCAAATGCAGATATTTTTGAGAAGAGTCATCTAAATTATGAGTGAAGCAGGCAAATGTGACAGCCAAAACCAACTGCAGTCTGGCTGTTCAGTCACATTCTAGGACCTGTCCCACTTGGGCCATTTTTTGGGCGACTACAGGCGACTGCCGCAAAAATTTCAACATGTTGAAAAAATTTCGGTACAGTGGCGACAATTTTTGTTGTCATAGGCTGTCGCCAGGTGTCGTAGGTGAATTCCATTAAAACTAGTCCCTGGCAGTTGCCTAAAGAGTCGCCTAAGTGGGACAGGCCCTTTACATTCGGCCCGAGACCGATACATTTCTGAAATCCAGGGGAACCAAGAAATATGGAGGGAAAAAAAGACGCAAAGTGCTGGACAGGTCACACAGCTTCTCTGGAGAACATAGATAAGCGACATTTCGTGTCGGGACCCTTCTTCAGACCAATTGTAGCAGGGGAGAAAGCTGGAAGAGAGGTCGGGGTGGGACAAAGGTTGGCAAGTGATAGGCTAATACAGTGAGGGGTTTCATGAAAAGATAAAGGCTAAAGATGGGAAGAAGAAAACAGGGTACTAGATACTGAAGAAGCATAAACGGTGAAGCCATAGGATTGGATATAGGTGGAAGTGGATGGGGACGGATTGTTGTTGATTAGTTACCCAAAGTTTGAGCATTCAGTGTTCATACTGTTAAATTGTGAGGAACCCCAGTGGAATAAATATAGAGATTGAGTGGGGTAGTCAGCAGCAATGGCCGCCTCGCCAACTGTCTGTCTGTCTCTTCCTTCTCTGTTGTTTTATAATATGTGTTAAATGTATGTTTCAGTGTTCTTTAGCTTTGTATTATGTGGGTGGCGGGTTGGGGGAAACTTTTTAAAAATCCCTTACCTCGACAGAGATGCAATTTTTTTCCGTATCGTATCTCCGTCCGCACTGCGGCCTAACATCGAGGAGCTGGCGGCCATTGCTGTAGACCGACTTCGGGAGCCTGCGGACTTTAACATTGTGGAGCTCGGGGTCTCTGGTTAGGGACCAACATCGGGAGCTCCAAGCCGCAGGAGCTTCGACCGCCCCAACGCGGAGTCAGGGGACATGGGGAGAAGGCAGGAACGGGGTACAGATTGGGGATGATCGGCCATGATCACATTGAATGGCGGTGCTGGCTTGAGGGGTCAAATGGCCTACTCCTGCACCTATTGTCGATTGTCTCAAAACCCATTATTTTCTTAAACCAAAACTATAGAAGTAGTAATGTGTGTCAGATAACCCTTTCAATATTACCAATGGGTCAAAGTTTCTGCCGTCTTCACTTTGGCAAGTCATCCGTGCATTTGGCCTTTTAATAAAAAATATTTTTTCTTGAGCATCAATCTGAAAGTGTGCAACATTTATTTCTCAACATCATAGTCAATTCCAAATCGGGAAAATAAAATTTCTTTTTCGAAAAAACACACAGAAACCAGCAGAATGTTAGATTTTCTTTTCCATAAGGCCATGGATGCGTGGTCAAATAGCATCTATAAACATTAAAAAGTCGTGTAAAATAAGGATATCAAAGCATAAGGAGCAAGAGCTCTGTAACGGGAAACGAGGCCTAGATCTACATGATCCCACTCAATAGACAGGAGGTCAAGTGGCATTCTCCTTTCCTGTATAAAAGAAGACAAAGTGCTGGAGTAACTCAGTGGGTCAGGTAGCATCGCTGGAGAATATAAGATAGGTGCCGTTTTGGGTTGGGACTGACTAAAGGAACTGCAGATGCTGGGAACTTGAGTTAAACAAAAAGTGCTGGAGGAACTGGCAATAGTCGTCTGGCGGCATCTTTGGAGGGAATTGCCAGACGACATTTTGGGACGGGACCCTTCTTCAGTCTGAGATACTCTAGTGTTTTACTGAAAGCTTGCTTGTCCAAATTATTCTCGGGCATCAGATTACTTTCTAGGTGATAAATACAGCTGTTGGCTCGCAGATTACAGGAGAGAAGTGCCAGCGGTATGCATATCATACAAGTCAAATCAAGTCAAGTCAAGAGAGTTTATTGTCATGTGTCCCAGATAGGACAATGAAATTCTTCATGGCTTCATGGGTGAATGTGCCCTTCATGGGTGAATGCGAGTCTGCAAGTCAATGAGTGATCAAATTACTCACATTCGGCATAAAGAAGTGACTTCCTGGTTATAAGAGTCACACAGCACGGGAACAGACCCTTCGGCCCAACTTGTCCCTGCTGACCAAGATCTACACTAATTCCATTTTCCCCGAGTTTGACCATATGCTCTAAACCTTGGCTGCTCATGTACCTGTCCAACTGGAAAAAGTAATTTAAAGGCAGTTGTATCTGACTCAATTACCACCACTGGCAGCTCATTCCATCACCCTCTGCGTAAAAAGGTTCCCGCCAGATTCCTATTAAATCTTCTCCTTCTCACCTTAACCCTATGTCCTCTGGTTCTTGATTCCACATACCCGAAGAAAATGACTGTTGTTGTTGATGGCTGATGGCTGGGAACAACCAGTGACAGAGATGGTGCAGTGCAATGTTGAGATACTGATCTTTTTAACGTCTCTGGTAAAACCATCAAATGTTTTCAGAAATCTGTTGCTGTGGATACCGACGCCCATTTAGTACGGTGCCCCATGCACCTCTCATTCCCGCCTTATTCTAGAGGAACACCATTCAGCTGCAATAGAATACATCTCTGAATCTAACTTTTAATCAAAACACCAAGCTGAATAAGTAGGCAGAGATTGTCTGTTGTGATCTGTAGTTTCACTCCTTACCCTTCAATATCTCTGGTCTCCCTCTCCCCTGACTCAAAGAGTGAAGAATGGCCTCGACCCGAAATGTCACCCATTCCTTCTCTCTAGAGATGCTGCCTGTCCCACTGAGTCACTCCAGCATTTTGTGTCTATCTACAGAAAAATATTGTGCCGAATTACCAATTTATTGCGTAATATAGTATGCATAATAATATTGCAGAACACAATTCATTCGTAAACCTAATCGAGCCACACATCACGGAAACAAGCCCTTCGGCCCAACTCATCTCTGCTGATCAAAATATCTCGTCTAAGCTAATCCCATTTGCCTGCATCCCACTAAACCTTTCCTATCCTTGTACCTGTCCAAATGTCCTATATGCTGTTACAGTACTTGCCTCAACTACCTTCCAGCCCAGCACGTCAACGCCACCATTCAATCACTGCTCATCTATCATTCCCTCTTAACCCCTCTTAACTATCATTCTCCTGTATTCTCCCCATAACCCCGGACACCCACACTAATCAAGAATCTATCTAACTCTGCCTTAAAAATATCCATTGATTTGGCCTCCACAACCTTCTGTGACAATGAATTCAACAGATTCACCACCTGTTAGTACGCTAGAGAACATATTATAATGAACGTTGTCCTGTGCAAGCTTTTTGGTAGAGCTATTCAGTTAATCCCACATGTACACTTAACAATTGTATTAATTTGTGGAGGTGATATTTACTTTTAACTCCTAACGGTACAAAACTTTGCAATTTTGATATGGGAATATTGGATTCAAAAGTTTTAATTTGCAGAAAATAACAGAAAATGTGCAGTCTTCATTTTTCTGTATGGCCTGTGGCTGCATGATCCAAGTTCATAGTCAAATAATAGCTTTTTCCACACCAGACTGAAGCATCCACACATCACATTATCCATCTTGACGACACAAGCATTGGGCTGCATTTTGGGAACTGCTCTGCCCTAGCCAACCAGCAATTGCAGAGTTGTGGATGTAACCCAGTCCATATCACAGACCAGACATTCCACCAATGACTCCAGCTACATTTCAAGCTGCCACAGACAGCAGCCAACATAATCAACTGTTCCCACCCCAGTTCCTTCTTCTCTCTGCTCTCCTCCGGCAGAAGGTGCAGAAGCTTGAAAGTTCGCACCACTAGATTCGGGACACCTTCTTCCCCTCTTTGCAGACTTCTGAACGGTCCTTCTGTACAATGGGATACGGTCCCAATTCTCCAACCACCTCATTGCGGACACTGGACTTTGAACTGTTACGCCATAATGCTGAGAAACTACATTCAACGCTGTATCTTTCTGTTCTCTTTACCCTTTGTACTTGAGTTTGAACTGATTGTATTCATGATTTGGATAGCACGCAAAAGCTTTTCATTGTATCTCAATACATGAGACAATAATAAACCTAAATTAATTTTCCATGTTCTCAAACAGGATACTATATAACACCTTTTTACCAATGACAGGATGAAAGAACACATGTGGATTTCCATTCCAGATCTCTGTACTGGAGGTGGTAGATGTTCTTACGGATACAGTTGTGATGCCACAGCAATGGGATAGGTTTATTATTGTCATGTGTACTGAGGTGCAGTGAAAAGCTTTGTTTTGCATGCTATCCAAACATCAGACAATACTATCCATAAAAATAATAAAACTCAAATACAATAGAGAGAGCAACAGGAAAGACACAAGAGTGCAGATTATAGTTCTCAGCATTGTAGCGCATCAGTTCCAGAGACAAAGTCCAATGTCCACAATGGGGTAGAGGTGAATCAGTCAGTACTCTATCTTATGGAAGGACCATTCAGAAGCCTGATAACTTAGGAGAAGCAGCTGTTCCCGAGTCTGGTGGTGTACCTTCAAGCTTCTGTATCCTCTGCTGGGTAGGAGGAAGAGGAATGACCAGAACAAGAAGGATCTTTGATCATGTTGGATGCTTTTCTGAAGCTGCATGAAGCAGAGATGGAGTCGATGGTGGGGAGACTGGTCTGTGTGACAGGCACCAACAATACATTTTTGTACCATCACAACTTGTACAATTTTTTCACACTGCCTTGGTAAAGATGACAATCATAAATCTAAATTAGATATGAAAAAGATCTGATCTGGCAGATTGGGCAATCCTTTCAGATCAGATTTTTCAAATCACAATTACTGAGGATGAAAGATTATAAAACAAGAAAGTGCCAGAGACATGTGGGCAGCTGGGACAGAGGGATATGTGCCCCTGCCTCCTCCAGCACTAGCACACAGGCCTCACCCTCCCCCCTCCCCCTCCCCATCCTTCTCCCTACCAAACCCTCTCCCCTCCCATTCTCCACCTGTCCCTTCCCCCTCCCCACCCTGCTTCCCCAACATCTCCCTGCCCCCCTCCCCTCCTGCATGTCAACCTCCTCCACCCCCTCCCCTCTACCTCCTTCTTGTTTCTTGGTCCTCTTGGTTCCCCGTCCCTCCCCACCGTCCCGCTCCCCTTCACCTCACCCACACCCTCCTCTCTCCCTCCTAGGATCCTTTACTCGTTCTCCCTCTCCCCCTCCATCTCCTCTCCCTCATCTACTCTTCCCTCATCTCCCCTCCCCCTCCTCCTCTTCCCTCAGCCCCCCTCCCCCATCTCCCTCCCTCCCTCCCCGCTTCCCCCCCCCCCCCGGGCCGCGCTCCGGGCCCACACCGACCTGCGCTATAAAACTCTTCACTTCCTCCAGGTCTCCGTTCTTCACGGCCCAGATGATGTTGGTCTGCTGCGACATGGCGGGCGGGCAGGCGGGCGGTGCTGGGCTGGGCTGGGGGCGGCGGCGGCGGCGCCGGTGTAGCGGGCGGGCGGGCGGGAGCGGGCTGTCTGCGGGCGGGGCGGTGACGGGGGCGGGAACGGGAGCGCGCGGGGGGAAGGGTGAGGGAGACGCGCGCCCCGGGGAAGGCGATCGGTGCCGCACTTCCGGACCCAGCGGAAGCCGGGGCGCGCTCCGCCTCCCCTGGCAACGGGGCGGGAGATGATGAAGTGAGGGGGGGGGGAGGGGGAGTAATGAGGGGGGGAGGGGGAGTAATGAGGGGGAGGGGGAGTAATGAGGGTGAGGGGGAGTAATGAGGGGGAGGGAGGTAATGAGGGGGGGGGGAGGGAGGTAATGAGGGGGAGGGGGAGTAATGAGGGTGAGGGGGAGTAATGAGGGGGAGGGGTAATGAGGGGGGGGGGGGGGGGAGTAATGAGGGGGGGGGGAGTAATGAGGGGGAGTAATGAGGGGGAGGGGGGGGAAGGTAATGACGGGGGGAGGGGGAGTAATGAGGGGGAGGGAGGTAATGAGGGGGAGGGGGAGTAATGAGGGTGAGGGGAGGAGTAATGAGGGGGAGGTAATGGGGGAGGGGGAGTAATGAGGTGAGGGGAGGGAGGTAATGAGGGGGAGGGGGGAAGGTAATGAGGAGGTAGGGGGGGAATGTGATGGGGAGAGAGGGGTAGGAGGTAGAGGGGGAAGGTAATAAGATTGCTCTAGTGCCTTTAGTAATAAGACTCCTGAATTATTGGGAAGGAAAGTTCGAGAAGGGATAAGAGAGTAAGGCCAGGGCCAATAGTGACGGGAGTGAGAGGGGAGGTGAATAATGGGACTTATCTACAGCCCCCCAAACAGTAGCCTGGATAGAGGGTGCAAGTTGAATCAGGAGTTAAACCGGCATGTCGCAAAGGTAATGCTACGGTTGTTCTGGGAGATTTCAACATGCGGGTAGACTGGAAAAATCAGGTTGGGACCCCCAAGAAAGGGAGTCTGTGGAGTGCCTTTTTGATGGATTCTTAGAGCAGCTTGTATTGGAGCCTACCAGGGAGAAGGCAATTCTGGATTTAGTGTTATGTAATGAACTGGATTTGATAAGGGAACTTGAGGTTATGAGCCATCAGGAGGTAGTGACCATAATATGGTCAGGGTTAATCTACAATTTGAGAGGGAGAAGGGTACATTGAAGGTGTCGGTGTTACAGTTGAATAAAGGGGACTATGGAGCCATGAGGGAGGAGTTGGCCAAAGTGGACTGGAAAGATACCCTGGCAGGGATGACAGTGGAACAACAATGGCAGGTATTTCTGGGAACAATACAGAAGGTGCAGGATCAGTTCATTCCAAAGAGGAAGAAAGATTCCAAGGGGAGTAAGGGGCGACCGTGGCTAACATGGGATGTCGGGGATAGTATAAAAATAAAGTAGAAGAAGTCTAACAGTAAAGATGATTGGGAAGCCAGAGGATTGGGTAAAGTTTAAAGAGCAACAGAAGATAACTAGAAAGGCAATACGGGGAGAAAAGATGAGGTACGAAGGTAAGCTAGCCAAGAATATAAAGCAGGATAGTAAAAGCTTCTTTAGGTATGTGAAGGGGAAAAAATTAGTTAAGACCAAAGTTGGTCCCTTGAATACTGAAAAAGGTGAATTTATTATGGGGAACAAGGAAATGGCAGACGTGTAAAACAGGTACTTTGGATCCGTCTTCACTAAGGAGGACACAAACAATCTCCCTGATGTACTAGTGGCCAGAGGATCTAGGGTGACGGAGGAACTGAAGGAAATTCACATTAGACAGAAAATGGTGTACCATCTACCAAGACTGATGGGACTGAAGGCTGATAAATCCCCAGGCCCTGATGGTCTGCATCCCAGGGTACTTAAAGAAGTGGCTCTAGAAATTGTAGAAGCATTTTTCAATGTTGTATAGATTCAGGATCAGTTCCTGTGGATTGGAGGGTAGCTAATGTTATCCCACTTTTTAAGAAAGGTGGGAGAGAGAAAATAGGCAATTATAGAGCAGTTAGCCTGACATCGGTGGTGGGGAAGATGCTGGAGTTAATTATAAAAGATGAAATAGCGGCACATTTGGATAGCAGTAGCAGGATCGGTCCGAGTCAGCATGGATTTACGAAGGGGAAATCATGCTTGACTAATCTTCTGGAATTATTTGAGGATGTAACTAGGAAAATGGACAAGGGTGAGCCAGTGGATGTAGTGTACCTGAACTTTCAGAAACATTTGATAAGGTCCCACATAGGAGATTAGTGGGCAAAATTAGAGCACATGGTATTGGGGTAGAGTGCTGACATGGATAGAAAATTGGTGGGCTGACAGGAAACAAAGAGTAGGGGTTAACGGATCTCTTTCAGAATGGCAGGCAGTGACTAGTGGGGCAAGGCTCGTGCTGGGACCGCAGTTATTTACAGTATACATTAATGATTTAGATGAAGGGATTAAAAGTAACATTAGCAAATTTGCAGATGACTCAAAGCTGGATAGCAGTGTGAGGATGCAGGGTGACAGGTTGGGTGAGTGGGCAGATGTATGGCAGATGCAGTTTAATGTGGATAAATGTGAGGTTATCCACTTTGGTGGCAAAAACAGGAAGGCAGATTATTATCTAAATGTAGTCGAGTTAGGAAAAGGGGAAGTACATTGGGATCTGGGGGGTCCTTGTTCATCAGCCACTGAAAGTAAGCATGCAGGTACAGCAGACAGCGAAGAAAGCAAATGGCATGTTGGCCTTCATAGCAAGAGTAGTTGAGTATAGGAGCAAAGAGGTCCTTCTGCAGTTGTACAGGGCTATAGTGAGACCACACCTGTAGTATTGTGTGCAGTTTTGGTCTCCAAATTTGAGGAAGGACATTCTTGCTATTGAGGGAGTGCAGCGTAGGTTCACAAGGTTAATACCCGGGATGGCGGAACTGTCATATGTTGATAGAATGGAGTGGCTGGCCTTGTATACACTGCAATTTAGAAGGATGAGAGGGCATCTTATGGAAACATATAAGATTATTAAGGGATTGGACACGCTAGAGGCAGGAAACATGTTCCATGTGTTGAGGGAATCCAGTACCAGGGGTCAGAGTTTAAGAATTAGGGGTAGGCCATTTAGAACAGAGATGAGGAAACACTTTTTCACCCAGAGAGTTGTGAATCTGGAAATCTGCCTCAGAAGGCAGTGGAGGCCAATTCTCTGGATGCTTTCAAGAGAGAGTTAGACGGAGCTCTTAAAGATAGTGGAGTCAGGAGATATGGCAAGAATGCAGAAACAGGGCACTGATTGTGGACAATCAGCCACGATCATATTATATGACGGTGCTGGCTCAAAGGGCCAAACGGCCTACTCCTGCACCTATTGTCTATTGCCACTGTTATAGTTTAACACATCTGCGGCATGGTTATTCAGGTGATTTCTGAGTAGGGGTGTCTATACAGTGTGATCCTATTATTGTCAAAAACCGACACTTGCCTTACCTGCAGTAAACACAATTATATTCCAAACAATTATTTGTTTTGAATAAATCATTTTTCTTATAAAACTGATGAGCTTCATCCCTGTAGCTGATGTCAAGCATTGCTCCTGTATGCCAGGCAATAACATTTCCCCTCTTCCTCTAGTCAATGCAATAAAGGTAATCGGATTTCATTTGGCAGCCTCAAGCCTTTCTGCAGCCAGAGAAACCGTTGATAACCACAAAAAAATTCACAAAGGTTTATAACTGTCACGAAATGATGTATTCTGACCTAATGTAACACCAGCACAATATTCTGCCGCAAATTACATTTCCAAGCTGTTTCCACAGATTAATTCTGCCCGGCACCACATGCTTGCAACCTTTCTGTGTTGAATGCGAAATGATGAAGCGCTCACTTAAATTGAACTTCCCTGCTCTCTTAACAAAATGTTTTTAAAGAGTTTTGTTAAAATCTGACAAGATTATGCAACAGTTGCTGAGTGTGAGGTGTTTGCTCTGTTCCAGGGCAGAGGAAGCTAGATCTGATAAATGAAAATTGTTTTCAATTTTCTGCCTGCCCTGTAATTTTGCACTCCCTCAATGCCAGTCTATGCTCTGGTTGTACATCTGCAATAACATAGTTCACTGCTGACCCAGGGGAAGTCTGCCTTCTAATCAACCTTTACATTTTTCTCTCCTTTTAATCTTTCTCAAAAAGAGAATCGAAATAATATAAAACAACAAGTTTTTATTTATTGAAAGACACAGCTTGGAAACGGTGCTGCCGAGCTCCTCTATAATCTTTGGTCGAAAGTGTTTCATTAACATATGTCCCGAAACGGAACAAGGAAATCCTTACTTGCAGCAGCAAAACAGATATGTAAACATTAGTGCCCTGTAATAAACAACAAAAAAGTTCTCTATAAATAACACAAGGAAACAAATAAATAATGAATGATAGTGTAAAGTCAAACACAATGCTACCAGGTCTATACAGTTCAGAGTGTATTTAGGGGTTGTAATGTTTCATAGCCTAGACACAAAATGCTGGAGTAACTCAGTTGGACAGGCAGCATCTCTGGAGAGAAGGAATGGATGACGTGAGAGAATGAATGGTCGAGCCCCAACCTGAAACGTCACTCATTCCTTCTCTCCAGAGATGCCGCCTGTCCCGCTGAGCCACGCCAGCATTTTGTGTCTACCTTCGATTTAAACCAGCATATGCAGTTCTTTCCTACACATGTTTAATAGCCTGATGGTTGTAGGGAAGAAGCTGTTCCTGAACCTGGATGTTGTAATTTTCAGGTGGCTATACCTTTTTCCGGATGACAGGAGTAAAATAAGCGTGTGGCCAGGATGGTGCGGGTCTCTGATGATGCTGGCTGCCTTTATGAACATTGTAGACCCTTTCCATGGTGGGGAGTCACCACCTGTGATGGACTGGGCAGCGTTCACCACTTTTTGCAATCTCCTTCGTTCGTGGGCGTTCGAGTTGCCATACCAGGCCGTGATGCAACTAGTCAATATGCTCTCCACTGTCTTAAGGAGAGTACAGCGGGGAAATTTGCATTTGATAATTCCACCACACAGCGGCACGGTGGCGCATCGGCACCAAAGACAATGGGGACCCACCGTGCGGGACTGTGGGAGAACGAAGCGGGGGGGGGGGGGGGGGTGGGACGGGAACGACACTAATCCTCTGGCCAGGAGTTAAGTCTGTGTTTATTTGTTCCGGTGAAGGCGTTGTGCACACGGCAGCAGACAACAGTTGCTTGTCTTTTTCTTTTTGTTTTCACTTTTAATTTTATGTTTTTGTGTACCGACGTGGAAGCTTCGACCGCCCCGACGCGGGAGCTTCGACCGCCGGCTGCGGGAGCTTACTGTAGATCGCCCCGACTGCGGATGGTTCGACTGCCCCGACCGTGGGAGAATAAAGAGGAAGAAGCTTAGACTTTATTGCCATCCATCACAGCGAGGAACGTGGGGAATCCGCTG
This sequence comes from Amblyraja radiata, assembly GCF_010909765.2. NCBI lineage: Eukaryota > Metazoa > Chordata > Chondrichthyes > Rajiformes > Rajidae > Amblyraja > Amblyraja radiata. The sequence continues at coordinate 2,351,302 of NC_045974.1, forward strand.
TGGTGGATGTTCACTTTTATGTCGTTGTGTGTCTTGTTGCGTGCTTTTAGTATGGCTGTATGGCGATTCGAATTTCACTGTACCTTAATTGGTACACGTGACAATAAACTGACCTTGAAACCATGTGTGTTGTGACTGTCGGCAGACCAATTTCCCTCCGAGGATGAATAAAGTTGTATCATATCGTATCGTTACAGCGCCAGAGACCCGGGTTCAATCCTGACTACGGATGCTGTCTGTATGGAGTTTGTACATTCTCCACGTGACCTGCATGGGTTTTCTCCGGGTGCTCCAGTTTCCTCCCACACTCCAAAGATGTACAGGTTTGTGAGTTAATTGACTTTGTATAAATGTAAGTTGTTCCCAGTGTGTGTAGGACGGTGTTGATGTGCGGGGATTGCTGGTTGGCGTGGACTTAGTGGGTCGAAGGGACTGTTTCCGCGCTGTATCTCAAAAAAGGAAGAACAACAGTAAAGTTAAAAGCAGGGAGCCGGTGGGGATGAGAAATTAGAGACAATGATTTAAATATGATGAGGGAATTTGAAGAGGAAATGTCAGAATTAAAGAGCAAGCTAACAACAATGATATCTTTTGATTAATTTAGAGGTACAGTGTGGAAACAGACTCTTTGGCCCACCAAGTCCATGCCAACCATCATTCACTCCACCAGCACTTTACAATTTTACTGAAGCCAATTAATCTACAAACCTGTCGGAAAGAACTGCAGATGCTGGTTTAAATCGAAGGTAGATACAAAATGCTGGAGTAACTCAGGAGGACAGGCAGCATCTCTGAAGAGAAGGAATGGGTGACATTTCGGATCGAGACCCTTCTTCAGACTGAAGAAGGGTTGATACCCAAAACGTCACTCATTCCTTCTCTCCAGAAATGCTGCCTGTCTGCACGTCTTTGGAAGTGGGAAGAAACCAGAGCACCTGGAGGAAACCCACACGATCTCAGGGAGAACATTGTGGTAGAAAAATTAATATCCTTCTTTATTTAATTTTGATTGGAATTGAACAAGGTAACAAAAAGGTGTATTGGAGGTGACAATTGGAGATCTTTGTCCTGACCAGGTGTAGAAGAGAATTTGTGGGAAACAGCAAAGTAGATTAGATGTTATTACCTCCTGTCTGGGAATGTGATGAAGGGTGGATGATAAATGTAAATAGAAGGAGATAACAAAGTTTGTTTAACTTTCTCTGAGAAGTTACAGTAGATCACCCGCGCCCCCTACCGCTAGTAGCGTAGATACGTTGCAGTAAATGGAAGGCTTATGATTGGCTTGGAATAATGTCGAGGCCTTTGTATTGTGTTTGAATTGTATTAATTACTAAACTAAGTGGGACCCGTTGGGTCCCAGCTTCACACGGGAGGGCCGGTCCCCCAACACAATATTCCACCTCTGCACCACTTCCAATATTGCTGACCAGTGGGGGGGGGGGGGGGGAGGGCTTTCTAGAGCGCTAGTATGAACCATTTTAGAACCAATAGACATTTTTTGCAAGCTTTAAAAGCAATAGACATTTTTTGCAAGCTTTAGAAGCAATAGACATTTTTTTGCAAGCTTTAGAACCAATAGACATTTTTTTGCAAGCTTTAGAACCAATAGACATTTTTTTGCAAGCGTTAGAACCAATAGACATTTTTTGCAAGCTTTAGAACCAATAGAAACACTTTTTGCAAGCTTTAGAGCCAATAGACATTTTTGCAAGCTTTAGAACCAATAGACATTTTTTTGCAAGCTTTAGAACCAATAGACAATTTTTTGCAAGCTTTAGAACCAATAGACATTTTTTTGCAAGCTTTAGAACCAATAGACATTTTTTGCAAGCTTTAGAACCAATAGACATTTTTTGCAAGCTTTAGAACCAATAGACACTTTTTGCAAGCTTTAGAACCAATAGACACATTTTGCAAGCTTTAGAACCAATAGAGACACTTTTTGCAAGCTTTAGAACCAATAGACATTTTTTTGGCAAACTTTAGAACCAATAGACATTTTTTTGCAAGCTTTAGAACCAATAGACTTTTTTTTGCAAGCTTTAGATCCAATAGACATTTTTTTGCAAGCTTTAGAACCAATAGACTTTTTTGCAAGCTTGAGAACCAATAGACATTTTTTTTGCAAGCTTTAGAACCAATAAACATGTTTTTGCAAGCTTTAGAACCAATAGACATTTTTTTGCAAGCTTTAGAACCAATAGACTTTTTTTGCAAGCTTTAGAACCAATAGACATTGTTTGCAAGCTTTAGAACCAATAGACATTTTTTTGCAAGCTTTAGAACCAATAGACATTTTTTGCAAGCTTTAGAACCAATAGACATTTTTTTGCAAGCTTTAGAACCAATAGACATTTTTTTGCAAGCGTTAGAACCAATAGACATTTTTTGCAAGCTTTAGAACCAATAGAAACACCTTTTGCAAGCTTTAGAGCCAATAGACATTTTTGCAAGCTTTAGAACCAATAGACATTTTTTTGCAAGCTTTAGAACCAATAGACAATTTATTGCAAGCTTTAGAACCAATAGACATTTTTTTGCAAGCTTTAGAACCAATAGACATTTTTTGCAAGCTTTAGAACCAATATACACTTTTTGCAAGCTTTAGAACCAATAGACACTTTTTGCAAGCTTTAGAACCAATAGACACGTTTTGCAAGCTTTAGAACCAATAGAGACACTTTTTGCAAGCTTTAGAACCAATAGAGACACTTTTTGCTAGCTTTAGAACCAATAGAGACACTTTTTGCTAGCTTTAGAACCAATAGATATTTTCTGCAAGCTTTAGAACCAATAGACATTTTTTTGCAAGCTTTAGAACCAATAGACAATATTTTGCAAGCTTTAGAACCAATAGACATTTTTTTGCAAGCTTTAGAACCAATAGACACTTTTTGCAAGCTTTAGAACCAATAGACATATTTTGCAAGCTTTAGAACCAATAGACATTTGTCACCAAATTCAAAATTTAATTGTTTTGTATGTTGATAAAGTTTTATAACTTGGTCTGAATAAATCTTGTTTAATTTATATTTCAATACTGCAATTTTATTGGGTTTTATCGTGGATGGTGCTGCTGCATTTTCTGTGTTTAATTGCTTTATTTCCATTTCCAGTTTCTGTTGTTTGGCCCTATTCTCTTTATTAAAAAATGATTGGGAAGAAATTAATGGTCCTCGTACAAATGCTTTAAATGTTTCCCAAAGAAGGGAAGCAGAGATTTCAGGGCTATCGTCAGCCTCAAAAAATATTTAAATCTGTTTTACTAGGTATTCATTACATGACTTATCTTTTAAGATTTGGGGATTAAATCTCCATTGTGACTGTGTCTCTGCCATTCCGTTTACTTTGATCATAAATGTTAATGGAGCGTGGTCTGAGATTATGATGTCATGATATTGTGAGTTATAGGCAAATGGGATAAGTTTTGAATCTACTAAAAAATAGTCTATCCTTGAGTAAGTTTTATGTACTGGTGAGTAAAATGAATATTCTCGGCCCGATGGATTTTCAATTCTCCAAACGTCCTTAATATTAGTAGTATTAATGTATGAATTTAAAAATTCACTTGATCGAGATTTTAGTTTTCTTTGAGTTGATGATCTATCCAAACAAGCATCCAAAGTGCAATTTAAATCTCCACCGATTATTAAGTTTTGTTGTGTACCTTCCGGGATATTGTTAAGAATTCTCTTAAAAAACAGAGGGCTATCAAAATTTGGTCCATACACATTGATGAGAGTCACCTTTTTTAAGTATAACTCCCCTATTATTACAATATATCTGCCTTCAATGTCTTCTATCGTTGATATATGTTTAAAGGGTATACCTTTACGAATTAATATTGCAACACCTCTAGATTTATGTGAGAATGAAGAGTGGTACGCTTTAGCAATCCATTTTGCTTTCAATCTGTGTTGTGCTTCCTTTTTAAGATGTGTCTCCTGGAGAAATATTATATCTGTTTTCAATGATTTTAAATGAGCTAACACTTTGCCTCTCTTGATAGGTTCATTAATTCCCTTAACATTCCAACTACAGAATTTAATTCCCTCACCCTCACCCCCAATTTTTATATTCATGTCTTGCATCTTGTGATTAAGTGGTAGAGCAGATGATTCAGCACACTCAACCCTACCTTATACTTGAACATCAGGTTTGAATTTGGTGACAAACCACAAAAACTATTAGCGCGTCAACTTCGCAAATTGGATGGGGAAAAAACAATATACAAAATTAGAACAGACAAGGGAGAAACATTAACACTGCCTAAAGATATTAATGATAGATTTCTACAATACTACCAAAAATTGTATTCATCTAAAATAACAGAACAATCAACGGGAATGGAAACATTTTTACAGAATTGTAAGTTTGCGGGTCTAGATCAGAAAGAGAGAGAATTGCTAGGGGCTGAAATTACGATAAAAGACATTGAAGAATCAATAAAATCCTTAAAAAACGGAAAGTCTGCAGGACCCGATGGTCTAAATTCTGAATTTTATAAAAAAAATTATGATTTGCTTTCCCCACGCCTACAGACAATGTACAAATACGCTTATACTCAACAGAAACTCCCAGAAACTCTAAATGAATCTACAATCATACTTATACCAAAAACGGACAAGGATCTTGAAGACCCAGGTTCATACAGAGCTATAGCCCTCTTAAATACTGATGAGAAAATATTAACTAAAATTCTATCTAATAGATTGAGCTTAGTGATCAGCAAATTAATACATCCCGACCAAACAGGGTTTATCCCCAAACGGTATTCATTTTATAATCTGAGAAGATTATTTAATATTATATACTCCAATAGAATCCCTAACGCAGAGCTAGCAATTATCTCGTTAGATGCTGAAAAAGCATTTGACCAGGTAGAATTGCCATATTTATTTTCGGTGATGGAAAAATTTCAACTAGGAGAGAAGTACTGTACATGGGTTAAATTGTTATATTCTAATCCAACATACAATACAATACAATACAATTCAATTTATTGTCATTTGGACCCCTTGAGGTCCAAACGAAATGACGTTTCTGCAGCCATACATTACAAACAAATAGACCCAAGACACAACATAATTTACATAAACATCCATCACATTGCTGTGATGGAAGGCCAAAAAAACTTATCTCTCCACTGCACTCTCCCCCCCGATGTCAGAGTCAAAGTCAAAGTCAAAGCCCCCGGCGGGCGATGGCGAATTGTCCCGCGGCCATTAAAGCCACGCCGGGTGATGCAACAGCTAGAATATTAACAAACAAAATGTTATCAACTAAATTTAATCTCTCTAGAGGATGTAGACAAGGATGCTCACTATCCCCACTATTATTTGCTCTTGCAACCGAACCCCTAGCAGAAAGCGTTAGAAACCATCCAGGAATATTTGGATACAATACTAGAGACACAAGGAATAAAATCTCCTTATATGCAGATGATATACTAATATATATTACAAAATTAGAAACTAGTATTCCAAACCTATTAAATCTAATAACTCAATTTGGTCAGTTTTCGGGATATAGAATTAATTGGAATAAAAGCGAAATCATGCCAATAACAAAATTCAATTTACATACAATACAACAATCCCCTTTTAAAATAGTTAAAGATAAATTTAAATACTTAGGAATCTACGTAACTAAGACATATACCTCTTTATTTAAACTAAATTTCCCACCCTTACTGAATAAACTACATAAGAATATTCAATACTGGAAAACACTCCCCATTTCTATGCTTGGGAGAATTAATGCTATAAAAATGATTTTTTTACCGCAACTGCTGTACCTACTTCAATTAATTCCGATATATATCCCAAAAACTTTTTTCAAAAAAGTTGATTCCATTGTTACAAGTTTTGTCTGGGATTATAAGAATCATAGAATAAGTAAAAAACATTTATGTAAATCAAAGATAAATGGAGGTTTGGCTTTGCCAAATTTCTTATTTTATTTTTGGGCAGTCCATATTAAGAACATGAATTTCTGGCTGGAAGAAATGGATCAGCAACCAGATTGGCTAATGATGGAAAAGGAAGACTGTCTACCTTTTGAAATTGGACCGATCATATTTGCCCCCACAAAACTGCACAAAAAAACCTATAAAGAAAACCCCATAATACATAGTGGAATACGAATTTGGAAACAAATAAAAAAAGATTTAAAATTGAATAATATACCACTCTGCCTTCCCATTGTAAATAATCCTTTATTCAAATCATCCTTTATGGACAAAGGTTTCACACAATGGAAAAATTATGGAATCAAAAATATAGGACACCTTTATAGGAAAGGTACTTTTCTTTCATTTCAAGAGTTACAACAGAATTATGGACTGCACTCAAATAATTTCTTCAGATATCTACAAATTAGAGATTATGTTAAATCTAATACACAAGTCTACAGGAATAGGGAATCAGAAATTCTTGATGAATGTCTGAACAAGCATCCTAATACTGAAAAACTAATAGCTTATATTTATAACACCCTACTAAACAACGAGGTACCACCGACCGAACCATATAGATACAAATGGGAAAATGAAATAGGTCACCCTATCACGAAAGATATGTGGGACGAAAGTTTACAACAAATACATCAATGTTCATTAAATGCCAGACATACTTTAATACAATTCAAGGTCTTACATAGACTACACTTCTCTAAAATAAAACTAAATAGAATCTTCCCACAAATCTCTCCTATTTGTGATAAATGTCTACATCTAGAGGCTAATTTAACACATACGTTTGCAAACTGTATAAAACTTAAACATTTCTGGACTGATATTTTTGAAATAACTTCAGAAGTTATTAATACAAAACTGGACCCAGACACGAAATTAATAATACTTGGAATATCAGAACAAAGCTTAACACTCACAACAAACCAAAGAAATTTCCTCAACTACAGTATAATAACCGGGAAAAAATTAATATTAAAATTTTGGAAAGGCCCTACAACCCCCACAATTAAAATGTGGATTACGGAAATGTCGGAGACTCTATACTTAGAAAGAATTAGACTTGTCTTAATGGACAAACAAGATCTTTTCCATAAAATTTGGGCTCCATTCATTAACTATCTGAAGGGATAGATTGGCACAGCACGAGGACCCAACTGAAACTTGAACTCAGGAACAGATGAAAAGCTATACTTTATAACCTACGAACCTATCTCCATTGACGTATTACAGGTAACACCTCCCTTGTTTTTCTGTTGTGTTTTTTTTTTTCTTTCTTTTTTATTTGTAACTTTCTACCCTCTCTTTTTCCCTCTTTCTATAAAAAATAAAAACACTAGAAGCAGAAGTAATTGATAATGGAAAATTTTAATAATGTATGACTGATGTATATGAAAAGTTTTTTTACTATAATATGTAACTACATTTTATAATATGTCTACTTCTAATAAATAAATTAAAAAATAAATTAAAAAAAGAACCTATAGACATTTGTTTGCAAGCTTTAGAACCAATAGAGACACTTTTTGCAAGCTTTAGAACCAATAGACATTTTTTTGCAAGCTTTAGAACCAATAGACATTTTTTTGCAAGCTTTAGAACCAATAGACATTTTTTTGCAAGCTTTAGAACCAATAGACATTTTTTTGCAAGCTTTAGAACCAATAGACATTTTTTTTGCAAGCTTTAGAACCAATAGAGACACTTTTTGCAAGCTTTAGAACCAATCATTCTGAAAGCATTTTAGAACCACTAAGGGCACTTACATTTGAGTAGACATGTGTTCAGTGTTATTCACAGCTCAGAGAAACGTGACCCTCTGCCTTCCTCCATCTTGAAGAGACTGTGAGGCACACCACTTCCTGGTTTTATAGTCCCTCCCCCCTGCCGCCAGCGGGGGCAGCAGAGAGAATGGGGAATTTTGTAAAAACATTAATATCTCTGTCATTTTTCATCTACGGGACAAATCCTCGGCACACATGCGGCGGAGGGGGGCTCTGAGGAAGGTGGCCAAAAATGACGGCCGTAGATGGCGGCGTTCTCTCGGAAATCGCAGCAGAAATGGCCAAAACCGGTCAAGAACAGACTTTTAGTAATATAGATAGATAGACATTTTTTTTGCAAGCTTTAGAACCAATAGACATTTTTCTGCAAGCTTTAGAACCAATAGGCTTTTTTTTGCAATCTTTAGAACCAATAGATACCTTTTTTGCAAGGTTTAGAACCAATAGACACATTCTGCAAGCATTTTAGAACCACTAAGGGCACTTACAATTGAGTAGACATGTGTTCAGTGTTATTCACAGCTCAGAGAAACGTGACCCTCTGCCTTCCTCCAGCTTGAAGAGACTGTGAGGCACACCACTTCCTGGTTTTATAGTCCCTCCACCCTGCCGCCAGTGGGGGCAGCAGAGAGAATGGGGAATTTTGTAAAAACATTAATATCTCTGTCATTTTAATCGACGGGAAAAATCCTCGGCTCACATGCGGCGGAGGGGGGGGCTCTGAGCAAGGTGGCCAAAAATGACGGCCGTAGGTGGCGGCGTTCTCTCGGAAATCGCAGCACAGATGGCCAAAACCGGTCAAGAACAGACTTTTAGTAATATAGACTAGACCAAGGGCAGACCCGTTGGGTCTGCTCCCCCAACGCAGCTGTTCCCTACCCGTAAACCCCACGGGAGACGTGGTCCTCCAACTCAAGCGGCCCAGGAATGAGCAGTGCAGCTGGTTTTAAATGGTGTCTTTGAGGCGAGATGCGGGCGCCAGCAGCCGTTATGGTCGCTGGCCAGCAGGAGGCGACAAAATGAGTGAGTGGGGGGGGGGGGGGGAGGGAGAAGGTTTTAATGAAAAATGTGGACATAAACATAACAAAATCTAATGAGGAGTGGATAGTTGGAATGGAAAGTGAAATGTCTACCGAAATGGCTGCTTCTATGGGTGAGAAGCCAGTTTATTTTTGAAATATTGGGGGGTGGGGGGGGGGAGGGGGAGAAGGATTTGATTAAAAACGTGTGCTTAAACACGACGAAATGTAATGAGGAGAGGATACTTAGAAAGTAAAGCGAAATCTCTACCGAAATGGAAATGATCTCGGAGATTGAGCGTCTGGATTCGGCGTGGCAATGAATCAAAGGAAGAAATGCAGCCGGCAGCCGTACATGTAAATGGATCCATTCCGATTGGACATCTGCGAGCATCGGCCATTCCGATTGGACATCTGCGAGTATTGGGCATTGTGACATCACACGATGGAACGAATCAAAAGGCAGAAAGGCAGCCGGACGGCAGCCAGACGGCAGGCGGCAGGCACAGAGTTTTAATAGTATATAGATTTGTTGTTGAATAATATTAACATGAGAGAACATTATGTTATCACTAATGAAATAATTGGTACCCATGGTTGATATAATATTTTTGTGGAATAGTATCTACCAAAATTAAACAAAAGTTATTTACTGCACAGTATAACTGTCAGCTAATTCTGTTGTGAAGTCAGAGAACTAGTGGGAAGTATACTACCGCCATCTCTGCATGATATCATGTTATAAAGTCTCTTGAAGCAAACCTTCAGAGTCTGTTACTTTTAGTTTTCCTTTAATTTCCCTCTAAATTAATTTCTTCCACAAACGTACAAACTCCACACAGACAGCACCCCTAGTCAGGATCAAACCCAGGTCCCTGGCGCTTTAAGACAGCAGCTCTACCGCTGCACCACTGTGCCGCACTAACTAACTAACTCTCAAACTAACAAAGGCATGAGTCGTAACATAAACATTTATGTGGTTTTCCCAATATTTAATGCCACGGATTTAGTGCCTTAAGATTCCTGAATCCATTGTCCCGTAAACACAAGGAACTGCAGATGCAGGCATCTTGAGCAAAACACAAAGTTCTGGAGGAACTCAACTGATCAGCCTCTGTGCAGAACAAGAATCAATGGTTGTGTTCTTGCCAGCTAATACGATATAAAACAAATTAGTTTGGCTTAAAAATACTTGTTACCTGTTAGTCATAAAAATATTTCCTGTTTTCAGTTTTTCAGCTATTAAAATGATGGGTAATGAAAAGTTACAGAGAACAGTTTTGAACATGAGTTGTGAGTATTGAGATAATTGTGTAGCAGGGCTATAATATGATAATATGCACCAGGGCTAAACTTGCGAAATATAGGAAGTGACAAATCCAATACATGTAGGTTTGTGCTGATTAGACCAAGGTAATAAACAAATTGTTGTAAGATATACCTTGTAGCATATTTCTGGAATTACATAAATTATTGAGCAACTATATTTTCAGAAATACAATTCTAATTCTCACCCAAATAAAAATCTCTCTACTATAGCCTTCAGCCGAAAATAATATTAGATTTTGTAGCTATTCAGTATCCCAAAAATAATTAATAACCTGAAGCTACCAGTGTGCTAACATTTCTTTGAATAGAGAAAATCATGAGGAAGATGTACATTTTAATGTTGTACATGCTGATAAACTGCCTTAGACAGCGTTGGAACAATCAGTAGAAGCTCCACTGTGATGTCCTTCATGGTAATAGTGGAACAGTGCCGGGCACATCCCCCATAGTGTTTGGAACTGAATGGCATCATGTCCTGAGACATAATGTGCTAATGTGCTAGAAACCAAACCCAGCCTGCCATAATGACTTTCGACCAGTGGCTCTAACACCCATAGTAATGAAGTGTTTTGAGCGACTGGTTATGCAGCATATCAAAAATAGTCTACCTGCTGACCTAGACCCACTGCAGTTCGCCTACAGAGCCAACCGATCCACAGAGGACGCAGTCTCAACAACACTAAACCTCGTACTGTCACACCTTGATCGGAAAAATACTTATGCCAGGATCCTCTTCATAGACTTCAGCTCTGCTTTTAACACAATCATTCCGCAGCAGCTGGTGGAGAGGTTGGAGCTATTGGGGGTTGATGCTGGCACATGTAACTGGGTCCTGAACTTTCTATCGCAATGGCAGCAGACAGTCAGGGTGGGCAGTAGGACATCAAAAACCATAGCCGTGAGCACTGGCTCGCCCCAAGGCTGTGTCCTAAGCCCCCTGCTGTTTAGTCTGCTTACACACGACTGTACTGCTAGACTCAACAACAACTTCATCAACAAGTTCGCTGATGACACAACAGTAGTGGGTCTCATCAGTGACAATGATGAGTCGGCGTACAGGATGGAGGTGGAGCTGCTCACAGGATGGTGCAAATCCCACAACCTCTTTCTCAACGTGGGAAAAACTAAGGAGATGGTGGTTGACATCAGGAGGGCGGGAAAACAACACCATACACCTCTGCACATCGATGGAGCTGATGTGGAAAGGGTCAGCAGCATGAAGTTCCTAGGACTCCACCTGTCAGATGACCTGACGTCCACGACCAACACCACAGCACTGGTCAAGAGAGCCCAGCAGCGACTACACCCTCTCCGAAGACTACGGAAAGCAGGTCTCCCCACTACACACCTACGAACTTTTTTTAGGGGACAATCGAGAGCACATTAACCTACGGCATCACTTCCTGGTTCGGGAGCTGCAAGGCGTACGAACGGCACCAACTAGACAGGATTGTGAAGACCGCCAGCAGGATTATTGGTGCTCCACTCCCTTTCCTGCTGGACATATACATGAAGAGATGTATCAGCAGAGCCATCTCCATCATCAAAGACCCCTACCACCCATCGCATCACATATTCTCCATCCTGCCATCTGGGAAGAGGTACAGGAGCATTAGCTGCAAAACCAGCAGGATGCTCCTCAGCTTCTTCCCGCAGGCTATAAGACTGATAAACGGACTTTGCCCCCTGCCAAAGTATCGCGCACCAACCACCAACCTGGACACACTGCAGCAGAGCCACTGTCGTGCCGCTGCCGATCGGAACGCCTGTTGATGTTTAGTAGAGAGTAGAGTGTTTAATTTGTTCATGATATATGTATTTTTATTTCTATTTATTTTTTACTGCACACTGAATGGACACGGGTTGAGCAACGTTTTTTTGTTTCCTCTGGGTATGTGAGTACTCAGGAAAATGACAATAAAGATATACTATACTATAGAAGCTTTAGACTCTAGAGATACAGTGTGGAAACAGGCCCTTCAGTCCACTGAGTCAGCACCAACCAGCGATCACCCCGTACACTAACACTATCCTACACACGAGGGCCAATTTACAATTTTACCAAAGACCGTTAACCTACAAACCCTCACGTCTTCGGAGTGTGGGAGGAAACCGTAGCACCTGGAGGAAACCCACGCCGGTCACGGGGAGAACGTGCAAACTCCGTACAGACAGCACCAGTAGTCAGGGTCGAACCCAAGCCTCTGGTACTGTAGGGCAGCAACTCTACTGCTGCGCCACTGTGCCACCCTTAAAGCTGCCCAATATATCTTACATTGCCTGATCTGGGGCCAAGTTGGATTCTACGCTGTACTGTTCTATGTAACGTGGTAGTTTGAAGAAGGGTCTCGATCCGAAACATCACCTATTTCTTTTCTCCAGAGATGCTGCCTGATCCGCTGAGTTACTGCAGCTTTTTGTATCTGATTTTGGTTTAAACCAGCACCCTACACATGTGGTAATATATATTCCCCCTTTTTGTGGGTAAAATGCAGATTATTGACTGATAAAAAAGATCACAAAGTGCTGGAGTAACTCAGTGTTACTCCATCTCTGGAGAACATGGATAGGTGATGTTTCGAGCCGGGACCCTTCTTCAGACCGAACTCGACCCGATATATTGGCTATCCATGTTCTCTAGAGATGTTGCCTGACACTCTGAGTTAATTCAGAACTTTGTGTCCTTTTGTGTAAACCAGCATCTTCACTTTCTTGTTTCTACTAATTGACTGATAACAATAGTTTTAAAGGAGCCTTCTGCTATGGAGGTATTGGGTGACCAAGCCTATTGCTCTTTCCCAAGGTGGTCATGATGATGGTGTCTCTGCGATCTCTCGGGATCCTCTTGTCTGAGCTAAGGTTGCGGACTTGCACCAGAGGTAATTCCCCACCATATTTTAATATGTCAGTAGGGATTTCTCTGCTCCAGATGCCTAGTTTGGCATTAATACTGGCCACCACTTGAGGGGGGATGTCAAGCCTTTGGAGAGAGTGCGGAGAAAATTCACAAGATTGGTAACAGGGCTGAAAGACTTCAGAGAAAATCAATAAAAGAATAGTTAAAGATGTTCAAAACCCTGTGTGCTTTTGATCAGGAACAATGACTTCCAATAGGTGAAGGGTGGTGAGTGTGTGGAACATGCTGCCGGGGGTGGTGGTTGAAACAGATATGTTGGTGGCATTGAAACGACTCTTGGATAGGCACATGGATATGCAGGGAATGGAGGGATATGGGCCATGTGCAGGTGGGTAAGTGATGGTCTTGGCATCATGTTCGGCACAGACACTATGACACAAACAAAAGGACAGAGGTTTAAGGTGAGAGGGGGAATATATAATAGGAACCTGAGGGGTAACTTTCTCACACAGGTGGGTGCATGGAACGAGCTGCCATAGGAGGTAGTTGAGGCAGGTACTATAATAGTATTGAAAAGACAATTGGAGAGGTACACGGGTTTAAAGGGATATGGGCCAAGCGGGCAAACGAGACTAGGTTAGATGGGGCACCTTGGTCAGCATAGACGAGTTGGGCTGAAGGGCCTGTTTCCGTGTTGTAAGCATCCATGACTCTAACAGCTACTAAGTTGGGTAATTATAGCTCACTGTGCAAAAATCTGCATTTCTGATAAAAGGGGACAAAAGTTTCCGCCAATCCCCGCGCACGGTCCTTGAATGACAAGGGCCCTTTGGAAGATCATTAGCTGAAATATTGATTTTCAAATTGATTTTAACTTAGCACCAATTAACAAGCGAGATGGTGTAACTGATTTTGAAATAGGTAAAAATCTTTACGGCCAGATTCTGCCCACTTAGTACTGCATCTGATTTTCTGGTCAGGCTTGTATTTGGCATTAGAACCCCCCCCCCCCCCCATGCTCAGTTAATTATTAGGTGGCAAAAACAGGAAAGCAGACTATTATCTAAATGGTGGCCGATTAGGAAAAGGGGAGATGCAGCGAGACCTGGGTACACCAGTCATTGAAAGTAGGCATGCAGGTGCAGCAGGCAGTGAAGAAAGCGAATGGTATATTAGCTTTCATAGCAAAAGGATTTGAGTATAGGAGCAGGGAGGCTCTACTGCAGTTATACAGGGTCTTGGTGAGACCACACCTGGAGTATTGCGTACAGTTTTGGTCTCCAAATCTGAGGAAGGACATTATTGCCATAGAGGGAGTGCAGAGAAGGTTCACCAGACTGATTCCTGGGATGTCAGGATTGTCTTATGAAGAAAGACTGGATAGACTTGGCTTATACTCTCTAAAATTTAGGAGATTGAGAGGGGATCTTATAGAAACTTACAAAATTCTTAAGGGGTTGAACAGGCTAGATGCAGGAAGATTGTTCCCGATGTTGGGGAAGTCCAGGACAAGGGGTCACAGCTTAAGGATAAGGGGGAAATCCTTTAAAACCGAGATGAGAAGAACTTTTTTCACACAGAGAGTGGTGAATCTCTGGAACTCTCTGCCACAGAGGGTAGTCGAGGCCAGTTCATTGGTTATATTTAAGAGGGAGTTAGATGTGGCCCTTGTGGCTAAGGGGATCAGGGGATATGGAGAGAACGCAGGTACGGGATACTGAGTTGGATGATCAGCCATGATCATATTGAATGGCGGTGCAGGCTCGAAGGGCCGAATGGCCTACTCCTGCACCTAATTTCTATGTTTCTATTAGTCTCACTGCAGGCCCAATAACCTCGACGGAGATGCAATTTTTTTCCGTATCGTATCTCCGTCCCCACTGTGGTCTAACATAGTGGAGAGGCGTGGCCTTTCCCGGAGACCGACTTGGCGCTTCACCGCGGGCGCGGCGCGGATTTACCATCGTGGAGCTTGCGATCCCTTTGTCGGGGATCGGCTGTGGAGAGCTCCAACCACGGGCCTGTGGACTTTAACATCGTGGAGCCCGCAGTCCCTGGTTAGAGACTGATTCGGGAACAACAAGCCGCGGAGAGTTTCAACTGTCCCGACGAGGGAGTTTCGATCACCCCGACGCGAGGGATTTGGATCGCCGGCTGCGGGAACTTTGATCGTCCCGACTGCGGATGGTTCAACAGACACGAACACGGGAGAATAAAGAGGGAGAAGATTTATTACCTTCCATCACAGTGAGGAATGTGGTGGATGTTTATGTTAACTTTTACTTTATGTATCTGTGTGTCTTGTTGCTTTTCACTTAGTATGGCTGTATGGCAACTCAAATTTCACAGTATCTTAATTGATGCGTGTAACAATAAACTGACCTTGAAACCTTGAACTGGCACACAGTTTCTTTGCCATTAGAAACAGAAATATAGACAATAGGTGCAGGTGTAGGCCATTCGGCCCTTCAAGCCTGCACCGTCATTCAATATGATTCTGGCTGATCATCCTAAATCTGTACCCCATTCCTGCTTTCTCCCCATCTCCATTGATTCTGTTAGCCCTAAGAGCTAAATCTAACTCTCTTGGAAACATCCATTGAATTGGCCTCCACTGCCTTCCGTGGCAGAGAATTCAACAGATTCACAACTCTCTGGGTGAAAAAGTATTTCCTCATCTCAGTCCTAAATGGCCGACCTCTTATGCTTAAATTGTGACCCCAGGTTCTGGACTCCTCCAACATTGGGAACATTTTTCCTGCATCTAGCCTGTTCAATCCCTAAAGAATTTTATATGTTTCTATAAGAATCCCTCTCATCCTTCTAAATTCCAGCATCTGTGGAGAACATGGATAGGTGACGTTTCACAGAGTGCTAGAGTAACTCAGCGGGTCAGGCAGCATCTGTGGAGGACATGGATAGGTGACGTTTCACAGAGTGCTGGAGTAACTCAGCGGGACAGGCAGCATCTGTGGAGAACATGGATAGGTGATGTTTCGGGTCGGGTCCTATCCATGTCCTCCAGAGATGCTGCCTGATCTGCTGAATTACTCCAGTCCTTTGTGCTTTTCTTTTCTGAATGTACCTGACCAGGCATCGCTACAGTAATTACACGCACTTATGCTCTGCATTGGCGGTGCTAATATGCAATTATTAAATTCAAGATTTGTTGCAAACCTTTTTGCTTGTGCAAGCTCTAGTGTTGGTTATGGGCACTTTGCTGTGCTCCCACTCACATCTTGATGATGGTGGTAGAGAACAATAACATTCGCCTGGATTAACATAACGCCCTGTTGATCAGCGTTAACGAGGTACATGGGTGTATCTGGCATTTAATGCCAATGCAATAAAAGTGTGAATCAGGGAATCATGGAGACAGTGCGGAAACAGGTCCTTTGGCCCAAGTTGCCCACACCAACTAACATGACCCATCTACACTAGTCCCACCTGTCCTGTCCACGTACCTGTTTAAATGTTCCTTAAACATTGCGATAGGACCAGCCTCAACTACCTCCTCTGACAGCTCGTTCCATACACCCACCACCCTTTGTGTGAAAAAGTTACCCCTCAAGTTCCGATTAAATCTTTCCTCCCTCACCTTAAACCCATGTCCTCTAGTTCTCGATGAACTTTGGCAAGATACTTTGTGCATCTATGTCTCTGATGATTTTATGCACCTCTATAAGATCACCCCTCATCCTCCTGCGCTCCAAGGAATATTCCAAGCCTCCTCAACCACTCCCTATAGTCCTCTAGTCCTGGCAACATCCTGGTAAATCTTCTCTGTGTTAGACACCCTGCGTGCCTTTGAAGTGGTTGTGCCTCGTGGGAGATGAAGATTGGATGTTTGAAGAGCTGTCACTGTCACAGTTCCCTCTCATGTGATGGACCACCTTGTCCATGAAAGATAATCCGTCGTTGACAAATGCTTTTGATCGCCATGTCGCGCAAGAAGAGCTTCAGTTGTCAGCGAGTGACTTTCTGCGTTGTTCCTGGCATTGCTTTACCTGGGTGTCTCTACATCTTTGCAGATTAATGGATCATTTAACTGCACACGAGATTTGCAACACTTCTTGACCTTTTCCACAGGAATCTTAATTTTCTAACGCTGAATAACTGCAGGGGCATTCGTTCTGCTTGCCACCTTCTCCGATTTCTCCGTCAGGACCGGAATATCCACCCCCTGCCCAAGATGACTTCTCTAATCCCTCTCCAAAACTGCAGGGCAGTCACGGTGGCGCAGCGGTAGAGTTGCTGCCTTACAGCGAATGCAGCGCCGGAGACCAGGGTTCAATCCTGACTGGTCCCTCCAGTCTTAATTAATCTGGGACATCCTTGCTATTGAGGGAATGCAGCGTAGGTTCACGAGGTTAATTCCCGGGATGGCGGGACTGTCATATGTTCATAGAATGGAGCGGCTGGGCTTGTATACTCTGGAATTTAGAAGGATAAGAGGGGATCTTATTGAAACATCTTATTGAAACATATAAGATTATCAGAAACTATACTTAGAATCTGGAAGTGCAGTCTGATCAGTCTGTTCCCCAGGCATGGCATAGGACAGCATGGTGGCGCAGCGGTAGATTCGCTGCCTCACAGCACCAGGGACACAGGTTCGATCCTGACCATGGGTGCTGTCAGTATGGAGTTTGTACATTCTCCCCGTGACCTGCGTGGGTTTTCTCCGAGATCTTCGGTTTCCTCCCACACTCCAAAGACGTGCAGACGTTCATTGGCTTGGTAAATGTGAAAATTGTTCCTAGTGGGTGTAGGATAGTGTTAATGTGCGGGAATCACTGGTCGGCTCGGACCCTATGGGCCGAAGGGCCTGTTTCCGTGCTGTATCTCTAAACTAAAGTAAACTAAACTAAACTCAAAGGTAGACAAAAATGCTGGAGAAACTCAGCGGGTGGGGCAGCATCTATGGAGCAAAGGATTATAGGTGACGTTTCGGGTCGAGAACCTTCTTCAGACTGATGTGGGGGTGGGGGGGCGGGAAGAAGAAAGGAAGAGGTGGAGACAGTGGGGCTGTGGGAGAGCTGGGAAGGGGAATGGAAGAAGGGAGAAATCAAGGACTACCTAAAATTGGAGAAGTCAATGTTCATATCGCTGGGGTATAAACTACCCACGAGAAATATGAGGTGCTGCTCCACCAAATTGCGGTGGGACTCACTCTGGCGAAACTCATGTAATATTTAGTCCTCTCCACCCCTCACTTCACCTTCCATCCACCATCAACTCTGTCCTCTTCTGAACTCATCCTCTCCCCCCTCACGATGCCCAATAAAGTTTCTGATGTGCTATGTACTTCTGACATTGAAAGCCTAGAATGATGTGATTACTTACGCCTGTGAATGTTCCCCACCTAAACTACAGCAATGTCATCCTTCACTGTCCTTTTGCCGGCTTTGAAATCTAGGATCAGAACCTTGGATTGTACTCTAATTTGCTCAAAGGCAATGTTTTCATTTTCCTTCCCCGTTTAATCTTTTTTAGAATCTTATATCAGGAATGTCCATCATTCATGTGTTACAAGGAACTGCAGATGCTGGTTTAAACCGAAGATAGACACAAAAAGCTGGAGTAACTCAGTGGGGCAGGCAGCATCTCTGGAGAGAAGGAATGTGTGAAATTTCTGGTCGAGATCCTTGTCTGAAGAAGGGTCTGGACCCGAAACGTCACCCATTCATTCTCTCCAGAGATGCTGCCTGTCCCACTGAGCTACTCCAGCTTTTTATGTCCATCATTCATTGTCATCACCACAAGAAACTGAAAATAATTTATCTCCATTGTAACCCGACACTGGTTTTGTGTAACCATTTTCCCCTGAGTAGATTGGGAAGCTTACCTCTGACAGAGCACAAACTTTCTCCTTAATATCAATGTTTTAGTTTAGTTTGGTTTAGAGATACAGCATGGTAGCAGGCCCTTCGGCCCACCAAGTCCACGCCATCCATCGATATCTATGTTTATCCCATTTTCTCATCCACTCCCTTCACACTGGGGGCAATTTACAGAGGCGAGAACCTGCAAACTCCACACAGACAGCACCCAAGATGGGGATCGAATCGAGGTCTCTGGCGCAGTGAGTCAGCGGCTCTACCCGCTGCGCCACTGTGCAAATATTGAGAGGGAAATCATGATCTTGATAGGTGATGAAATATAATATTGGAACCTCCCTCAGTGTTTTCATCAGTACTAGTAAGACCTAGTCTGTTGGACGACACCAGTCGACACAAGCATCTCCGTCCCCAGTAGAACTGATTGAGGCATTTTACCACCTGGGGAAGCTGGTCAGCATTTCATCGTCCATCAGGGAAGTCGAATTTTCATAATTTAATAGGATAGCCAGTCTTAAGAATGTCACTTTATTTTGGACCAGCATTTTATTAAACACAATATAAAAGATGATGGGATCATCAATGATTCTAAAACATCCCAGTGATTAATGTCATTGTTCTTCTCTTCAGAAATCTTTCAAAATGATTATGAACATACTGAAGAAATGCTTGTGTTGACAGCTAATAAATGGTTTAAGATGCAGAAGTTACAGCTTCCTGAACATTTGTACAAGCTTTTAAAAATGGTGTACTAAAAATAGAAGAACGTTCCCATTGTTACTGATTTTCTGCTTCATTCCAACATAGATAATTTTGTACCCAATTTATATGCAATTAATTTTTATATGTCCAAAAAATTAAATGGCAAACAATGGCGTGCACAGCTTAAAGTTGTAGGACAACTTGTTCCATTTGATATTCTGTTTGTGTTGATTGCATTAGTCGAAACAGGGCGGACCACGTGAAGGTTGCAATCTTCCACCCCATGGCAAACGTAGCATGGGTTTAGTTTAGTTTAGAGATGCAGCCTGGAAACAGGCCCTTCAGCCCACTAAGTCCACTGCCGACCATCACTGTTCACACTAGTTCCATGTTATCCCACTTTCCCATCCACTCCTTAACACTTTATGGGCAAAATAAAGAGGCCAATTAACGTACAATCCCCGCACATCTTTGGGATGTGGGAGGAGAGGAGAGCAGAGCACACGGAAAAAACCCAGTTAGTCACAGGGCGAACTTGCAAACTCCACACAGACAGCACCCAAGGTTAGGATTGAAACTGGGTCTTTGGCGCTGTGAGGCTGTTGCGCCCCCTGTGGGGAACAAGTGCATAGTGAAGAGCGTGTATTGTCCTAATTGTTAATAGACTTCGAGTGACCAAATTATGCAGGCGGTAATTTGCAGATAGTGGAATTGATTTAAAATAAGGCTCTGCAACTTTAATTTAAACTGCATAAATCAATAGCAATATTTAGGTGTAATCCAATTAAAACAAAGTGCCCTGAAAAGGAATAAATTGATTTACTTTCGCACATTTTAACAATGCTAATTCCCATTCTTCAAGGTTGAATTTTATCATTTATTCAACAAAGTCGACTCTTTTTGTCTTTGGTGGTTGTTCATGATTGTGCCGTCAAATTTTGCTCCATCTCCATTGACAAGTTTACAGATGACACCGTGGTGCATTGGTCGAGCTACTGCCTTACAGCGCTAGAGAAACCGATTCGATCCTGACTACGGGTGCTTGTCTGTACAGAGTTTGTACAATCTCCCTGGGACCTGCGTAGGTTTTTTCCGGGTGCTACGGTTTCCTCCCACACTCCAAAGAAGTACAGGTTTGTAGGTTAATTGACTTTGGTAAAATTGTAAGTTGTCCCTAGTGTGTAGGATAGTGTGTGGGGGTCGCTGGTCGGCACGGACTCGGTGGGCCGAAGTTTCCGTTTCCGTGCTGGATCTCTAAATTAAACTAAGCAAGTTATTGACTTCAGAAAACGAGGTGGTGTACACACCTCAGTCGGCATCAGATGGTTGAAAGCATCACCGTCTTGGGTGCAAATATAACCAACAATTTGACCGGGTCTAAGCACGTTGAATCTGCAGCCAATGCCTCCACTTCCTCTGAAGTCTTACAAAATTAGACGTCTCCCAAAAACTCTTTACCAGCTTCTGCAAGCAGGGTAGAAAGCATGCTGTCGGGACACATCACAACTTGGTTTGCCAACTGTTCTGCCCAAGAAGGCAAGAAAGGCCAAGCTGGCAATCCGCGAGTCACGGCGCCAGGCGGAAGAGGGCTTTGCCCGAGCCAGATGCTTGCCCTTTTAGCGGGGTTACGTCCGCACTCAGGTGGTGTTAGAGGGGGACATAGTTGTATAGTAGTTATTTAGTATATTTGTAAGGATTGTCACAAATTCAGTGTTGAGATAATTTGGTGATTTAGTACTATGGTGGTGGGTGTGTTACCACGGTTTTGTACCGAGTCGTGAATGCAGCTCAGTCCAACGTCCAAACCAGCCTCCCCCTTCTTATCTTAAAATAAGGGGAACATCATCAAAAACCATCACCCTTCCTTCATGCATGTAAAAAAATATTGATTCCTACGTTGAATTATGAACTCAGAGTGCCAAATGCTACATGGTATTCGCAAATAGCAAGCCTATAAATATTAGAACTGTTTAAATCAGTCTAAAGTCAAAAACATGACTCAAAATATGTCAAAACAATCCACCTGAGTACATGTGCATCTTAAAGTGCTTCCAACACTAGGGCAACACTTCAAAGTGTTAGGTAGCTTGTAGATCTGTTAAATATTCAGTAAATTTCAACATATTCTCACATACTTCCTCTCAGTGTCACTTCTACTTTGTAATTTCTTACTGGTAAGGAGCTTATCACTGCTTGCAATGTTGGTGCGAGACAGGAGAGCCTGGTTACAATGCTGGAGTAACTCAACGGGACAGGCAGCATCTCTGGAGAGAAGGGCTGGGCAAAGATCCCATCGATAGTCCACTCGACGAAAATGCCGTAGCAGGGTCATAGGTAACCTTCAGCACCATTACCGTAACCGGCTTCCGTCTCCGCACCAAAGATCCTATGGCGGAGCAAAGATACTAATGCGGAGACGGAAGCCGGTTCGGAAACATCCTCGTAAAAATCTCCTCAAGAGCATTTTCTTTCTGCCTCTCTGCCTCACAATAAAAAGCAAAAAGATGCCTATGTTCCTTCCACAGCGTGTGGGGAGTCTGGCCCGGATCAGCACGGCTGGGATGCCAGGGTAAAGTTGCAATGTATTTTTATGTAATGTTGTCCCTTGTCTGGGCCTTGAGTCCTAACTAAAGTTTATCATTATATATAAAATCTGGAGAAATATATATGTGGGTGTTATATGATTATATACATCTATATCACATTCATGTATGAGGGTTCTTTCCTACACAATCTAATCAATTGTATGGTTGCTGAATGAAATCATCCTTAAGTTATACATCATTTGTTAATCTTGCTCAAAACATTTCATTTAGATAACCCCACCATTACAGACAGATCCCATTCCACTCTCTGGCTATTGGGAAGACCAGACCCATGTTATTGTTAATAAATAATTCCATAGACACAAAAAAACATTACGGAACGTTCCAAGAGTAGAGCAACTGGAATCTTCATATTTCTATTATTTTACCAAAAACCGCAATTGTGAACAGTGTGATTAGATGAATTACAGAGTACAAGTTGAATACAAAAATTAACTCAAACACAGCACATGATCCATTTAAAAAGATTCTTTTTTTAAAACATTAAAAAAGAAAATTAACAGAATTATAATTTATTAACATATTAATCATTAACATTAACAAAAAATACCAGAATTATGAATGAACAGAATTATGAATTATGAACCTAACCCTATATCACACACACAAACTGTTCCCCCGCAACGCTGATTACACTGCGAGAGGGATAACCAAAGTCGGGTCGAGTTTACTCAAATGGCTGACATTCCGCTCCATTGCGTACTACACGTCAGCCCATTTAGCAGGAGTGGACTATCTTGCTCCACGATAGGATCTTTGGGACTGGGTGATATTTCGGGTCGAGACCCTTCTTCAGATCTGAAACGCCACCCAATCCTTCTCTCCAGAGATGCTGCTTGTGCTGCTGAATTACTCCAGCTTTTTGTGTCTATCTTCAGGTGCTGGCTCAAAGGGCTGAATGGCCTACTTCTGCACCTATTTTCTATTGTCTTAACCAGCAGCTTCAGTTCCTTCCTACACACTGGTTACAACCCTTCTCTACTGAATTTGTCATGGAGATTGGCAGGCTCTTGATTGGTAAGTTCATAACTTCATAAGTCATAGGAGCAGATTTAGGCCATTCGTCCCATCAAGTCTACTCTGCCATTCAATCACGGCTGATCTATCTTTCCCCCTCAACCCCATTCTCCTGCCTTCTCCCCATAACCCCGACACTCGTACTAATCAAGAATCTATTAAAAATATCCATTGGCTTGGCCTCTACAGCGTTCCGTGGCAATGAATTCCACAGATTCACCGCCCGCTGACTAAAGAAATCCCTCCGCATCTCGTTTATAAAGGTACATCCTCTTATTCTGAGGCTGTGGCCTCTGGTCCTAGACTCTCCCACTAGTGGAAATATCCTCTCCACATCCACTCTATCCAGGCTCACTATTCGGTAAGTAAATGTTGTGGGGAGAAGGCAAGAGAATGGGATTGAGAGGGAAAATTAGATCAGCCATGATCAAATGCCAGACTCCATGGACCAAATGGCTTAATTCTACTCCTATGTCTAATGGTTTTTATCATTTTATGATGTTTAAAATGTCCAATGACTTCCACTGATTTGCTCGAGGTTAAATGGATAGGGTCTCACCTTCCCAATCCAAAATGTTGTTCCCATGTTCTCCAGAGATGCTGCCTGTCTTGCTAGGTTACTCCAGAACTTTGTGGGGTTGTTTTGTAAAACTGGCCAGCTCTGCTGTAACATTACCCACCACTAACATTGTCATCTCTCCCTGCAGATGCTGCCTGCTCTGCTGGCTATTTCAGCATTCCTGTTTGTCCTGCATCTCATCGTTCCAAGATCTTCCTTTGTAACCCACCCAGACGAAACGCTTCTGTTCTCCACACACCTCTTCCTCTCTGCAACGTAAAACAGCCTTTTTTTCCTCACTTCTGATAACAATAGACAATCGGTGCAGGAGTAGGCCATTCGGCCCTTCGAGCCAGCACCGCCATTCAATGTGATCATGGCTGATCATCCCCAATCAGTACCCCGTTCCTATCTTCCCCCCATATCCCCTGACTCCACTATCTTTAAGAGCCCTATCAAGCTCTCTCTTGAAAGTATCCAGAGAACCGGCCTCCACCGCCCTCTGAGGGAGAGAATTCCACAGACTCACCACTCTCTGTGTGAAAAAGATGAAGGGTTCTTGACCCGAAATGTTGACTCTGCTTCTCCCACCACCGATGCTGTCTTAAAACTACAGAGTTCAGTCGTGTATCAACAGACGATGGTCGGTGGATGGAACGAGCTGCCAGAGGAGGCAGTTCAGGCGGGGACTATTCCAACATTTAAGAAACAGTTAGACAGGTACATTGATCGGACAGGTTTGTAGGGATATAGACCAGACGTGGGCAGGTGGGACTAGTGTAGCTGGGACATGTTGGCTGGTGTGGGCAAGTTGGGCTGAAGGGCCTGTTTCCACACTGTATCACTCTATGACTAGTGTAACTGGGACATGTTGGCCGGTGTGGGCAAGTTGGGCTGAAGGGCCTGTTTCCACACTGTGTCACTCTGTGACTCTATCTCCAGTAGAGAACCCACACAAAGTCATACGGAAATAATAATTGAAAGGAATATTTTTACACTTTTGCTTCTCCACAGTCACAGTGACAAGCTGCTGATAATTAATTCCATTTGACACCTTGGTGTAATTTTGAGTAGGTTTTGATGAATCCCAGCCAAATGCTTGTGTAAATGGAGCACTCCACTGGCTCATGCGAGTGTTTCCATTAAAATATAGATCTGCTTAGTTGGTTCCATTAATTTAGTTCAGAAAATGTAATCTCCTGGGGAAAGGTGGAAGCAAGCAGAAGCCATTCCTGGGAAGCAAACAGCGTTGGATAGAAAATATTCTTCTGCACGCTTGACTGAGAATGAAGAGACTTTGTTCCCCTCAGCCGATCAGCAACATTTAACCAAAGCAAGCCTTTTAATGGAGACATTGAAAACTTGTTTCCTTTCAAAGCAATGAAGAATATTATTCAACTAAATGTGTCAGTGGCTTCTGTGAATAGCTGTCAGGAGATGCTGAATCTATCAGCTAACGGGACTGCAACTATTCCATGTTAAATCCATTCCTGGTGTGGTCTGTCTCTTGTGCTTACCAAGGTCTGGAAGACAGATTCCAGAATTCAGTCATTTTGGACTTTGCATTTTTAACTCGGCTACCAACCTGGTTGGTAACTCAGCTAGGGCAGCACGGTGGCGCAGCGGTAGAGTGGCTGACTCTCAGTTCCTTGGTCTTACTGACGTTGAGAGCAAGGTTGTTGTTCTGGCACCGTTTGGTCAGCCGATCGATCTCCCTTCTATACCCTGACTCATCATCACCTTTAATTCGTCAACAACAGTGGTGTCGTCTGAGAATTTGAAGATGGAGTTTGAACTGTGTCGGACTACACAGTCGTGATTATAGAGTGAGTAGAGCAGGGGGCTGAGCACACAGCCTTGAGGTGCTCCCATGCTGATGGTTATAGAAACATAGAAAATAGGTGCAGGAGTAGGCCATTCGGCCCTTCGAGCCTGCACCGCCATTCAATATGATCATGGCTGATCATCCAACTCAGTATCCCATACCTGCCTTCTCTCCATACCCCCTGATCCCTTTAGCCACAAGGGCCACATCTAACTCCCTCTTAAATATAGCCAATGAACTGGCCCCAACTACCTTCTGTGGCAGAGAATTCCACAGATTCACCACTCTCTGTGTAAAAAATGATTTTCTCATCTCGGTCCTAGATGCGGCCACATTCATAAACACTCGCTGAGTTACTCCAGCATTTTGTGTCTACTCAAAGCACTTCATCACCATGTGTCCATCCAAAAGCCTCTGAAATGCCACTATCATATCTGCCTCCACCACCACCTCTAACAGCCAGGCCAGGGGGGGGGGGGTCAGGAATAATTCAATTGCTTTGTCAAAAGTTCCTTGCATTTTTATAGTGTAGACTCCCGCAGCAGGCTCTTAGAAAAGAGCCAAAACATCATAGAAATGAAGTCTGAAGGAGGATCTCGACCCGAAACGTCGCCTATTCCTTCTCTCCGTAGATGCTGCTTCACCCGCTGAATTTCTCCATCATTTTTGTCTTCCTTTGATTTTTCCAGCATCTGCAGTTCTTTCTTAAACACGGAAATGATCCGATTCCTTTGCTTCCCTTTCTGAGAACCGGGGCCACTGGTAATTGTTTCTGGAAATTCCACAATACAGTGAACAGCGGCCATTGATATTTCACTTTTTATGAAATCCTAATTATCTCAACAACTTTGGCACCATCAGCACAGAAAAACTGAAACCCGAGCTGCCTACGCAGTGATGTCTCCAACAAAGGATTTTGAAAAATAAACATCAGTTTCCTGAGTAATTCATAAACCGCACAGGATGGATGAAGTCTGGGGATATTTGCTGATTTTTTCCCACATCTGCTCCAAGCAAATCCCTTTTGTCAATTCATGTTTGGACATTTTTCATGATGCTTTTCATCATGCTAGATTTTACTTTGTGGAAGAAATCTAAATTATATTTAAAATATTCAGTGATAATGATTGCCCGTAAGTTTGTAACATACTTTTGCAGCAGCTTATTTGCATTAAATCAATGGTTCCCCGGCAGTTACAGAACAAGTGCAGCTCTGGGTTGTTTGGCAGTTCAATAACTTTAAAATAAAAATGTCTCAAGCCCTTGTTTTTGTTATCAAACAGCGGTGGACTTTTTGTGATCACGTTTTCATACTTAGTTTAGTTTGGAGATGGAAACGGGGTCTTGGAAAGAGCGTTCACGTCGCGGCCCTGTTTCCACCAATCCTTCCACCACCACGCACAAGAAGTCAAGTCAATAGAGTTTTATTGTCATGTGTCCCAGATAGGACAATGAAATTCTTGCTTGCTGCAGCACAACAGAATATGTAAACATAATACAGAACAGGAGATAAAAGTTCACTGTGTCTGTATACCATAGACCATATATGTACACAATAAATAAACAGTTAAGTGCAATAGTAATAATAGTATGTTATAGTTCAGAGCTCATTTGATGTTGTGTTTAATAGCCTGATGGCTGTGGGGAAGAAGCTGTTCCTGAACCTGATGTTCCAGTTTTCAGGCTTCTGTACCATCTTCCTGATGGCAATGGTGAGATGAGTGTGTGGCCAGTATGGTGTGGGTCTTTGATGATGTTGGCAGCCTTTTTGAGGCAGCGACTACGATAGATCCCTTCGATGGTGGGGAGGTCAGAGCCGATGATGGGACTGGGCAGTGGTCACAACTTTCTGCATTTTCTTCCACTCCTGGACAGACACCATTATGCAGATGCCGAGACGCGTGTTCAGCTCTGGCTGAACAACTTCTAATCTTGGAAACCCTCCCTTCGGCCCATCGAGTCCACGCCGACCATCGATCAACCTGTGTTATCCCATTTTCCCATCCACTCCCTACACACTAGGGGGCAATTTACAGAGGGCCGATTAACCGACAAACCCGCACGTCTTTGGGATGTGGGAGGAAACATAGAAACATAGAAAATAGGTGCAGGAGTAGGCCATTTGGCCCTTCGAGCCTGTACCGCCATTCAATATGATCATGGCTGATCATCCAACTCAGTGTCTTGTACCTGCCTTCTCTCCATACCCCCTGATCTCTTTAGCCACAAGGGTCACATCTAACTCCCTCTTAAATATAGCCAATGAACTGGCCTCAACTACCCTCTGTGGCAGAGAAATCCAGAGATTCACCACTCTCTGTGTGAAAAATGTTTTTCTCATCTCGGTCCTAAAAGATTTCCCCCTTATCCTTAAACTGAATCACCCGGAAGAAACCCATGTGGCCACAGGGAGAACGTGCAAACTCCTCACACAGACAGCACCCGACCTTTTGGCTAAGATCAAGTGTAGTATCTGTTCTTATCAGTCAGTAAAAGAGCTAAATAAAGTCAGTAAAAGAGCTAAATAAAGAGCATCTGTTCTTGTTAGAACAGGGAAAGAGATCTGTTCTTATTAGAACAGTCCTGGCGGTCCATTAAGGACAGGAGCTGCAGATTACGATTTAAAAAATCGTAGCAATGGCAGCTGCAATGGGAACCAGAGGACAGGGTATCCGCAATACCCTCAGGATTAGTGTCAAGGATCTCAGTGAGGGGATGCCCTTCAGTCGAGACACCTTTGTAAAGAAGGTATTGCTGGAAACCTGCAAGTTCGAGCCCAGGGATATCTACTGCCTCCAGGACTTCCCGGGTAACGGTTATTTTGACGTTACATTTGTGCTTCCGACAGGATGGCAAAAACTGCTAAAGGATTTCAAGGAGAAGGGGAATGAAGCTCCGCTGTCGTTGCTGAAGGTGCAGCCACTCTTCACCCTCCCAAACCAAAAGGAAAGGACGATCACGGTCCATATGTTTAACCCACATGTGCCCGTAGTGGATGTCCTCACCTTCCTTGCTCGCTACGTCGACGGAGCAGTGAACAGCGTGGACGTGAAGGATCTGCATGGGATTTGGACGAGCAAGCGGCAGGTCAAGGTAAAACTGAGGGTGGACAAGGAAGGAACTCTCCTCCACCCTCCATCGGTGTTCGCAATTGGAGGAAACCGAGGATATTTAAATTACGTGGGGCAGCCCAGAGTTTGCAGAAAGTGTAATAAGCCTGGACATGTGATGGCCCAATGCAATGCAGTGGTCTGCAAAAACTGCAAAATGGAGGGCCACGAGACAAAGGACTGTCAAGCCAGCAAGAACTGTAACCTGTGTGGGGAGGGAGGCCACCTTTACAGGGCCTGCCCAAAAAGAGCCTGTACATATGCACAGGCAACAAGAGGGGCGGCTTCCAGCACCCCCAGGGTAGGTGAGACACCCACTACCACTGCCAAGTCCCCAGCAGAAAGGGGAAACAGGGATGAGGACAGCCCAACCACCTCAGCCACCTCAACCACCTCGAGCCCCCAAGTGCCAGGAGAACTCCAGCACCAAGCCCAGGAGGGAGAGTCGATGGAGGAGGGGGGAGAGCAAATTTGGACTACTGTAAAATCCAAAAAACACCAGAAGGGTCAGCACACGGAGCAGAGGCCAGAAAGGGATGGCAAGCCCAAAAAAACCACCAAAAAACGGTCTCTCTCCCTGACAGAAGGGAGAAACCTCTCCTCGTCGGAGGATGAGGCGAACGGGAAACCCCACAAGAAGAAAATCGGGGCGGAAAGGAGAAGGTGCAGGACGATTGTACACCTGCACCAGGAGACCGAGAGCAGTGCAGCGGTCGAGGGGCTCCAGCCCCAGGACATCGGGAGCAGTGCAGCGATCGAGGGGCTCCGGCCCCAGGACAACGGGAGCAGTGCAGCGGTCGAGGGGCTCCGGCCCCAGGACAACGGGAGCAGTGCAGCGATCGAGGAGCTCCAGCCCCAGGGCATCGGGAGCAGTGCAGCGGTCGAGGGGCTCCAGCACCAGGGCATCGGGAGCAGTGCAGCGGTCGAGGGGCTCCAGCCCCAGGGCATCGGGAGCAGTGCAGTGGCCATTGGGCCCCAGCTCCGGGCAACCGGGAGCTTTGTAGCGGCCGATGGGCCCCAGCTCCGGGCAACCGGGAGTATCGTAGAGGCCGATGGGCCCCAGCTCCGGGCAACCGGGAGCAGTGCAGCGGCCATTGGGCCTCAGCTCCGAGTTTCCGGGAGCAGTAAGCCTGTCACTGAGCCCCAGCCACGAGAGACGGGGGAAGCGGCGCACCCAGAAGGGGGTAAAACGAGCAGCCCCCCCCCAACGACACCTCGGGTTACCACAGGGGAAACCCAACCCGTTGAGGAGGCCGGGTATCTGAGCCCAGGAAAGGTGAGGCAATTCACCGAAGCGGTGGGCATGAGGGAGCAGGAAAACGGACTCTAAAGGACAATGGAGCTCAAACTAGCATCCTTAAACGTGCGCAGTGTGAAGAGCACTGCGCGATGTGTTAATGCCTTGCAGTACCTGGCCAAGGTCAAGGCAGATGTGACTTTTCTACAGGAGTGCGGGTTGCCACACCTCCGCTGTTATCGGAGGTGGTCGCGATGGTGGCCCCACGGACTGTCTGTGTGGTCGGGGGGCAATGATTGTCGTGCTTCTGGCCTGGGGATCTTGCTGCGGGGAGGGAACTTCGCCATCACTGAGGTCAGGGAGGTGGTTGCGGGGCGTCTCCTCATGGTGGATGTAATGTACCGTGGTTCTCCGCTCCGGCTGATTAATGTGTATGCCCCACCCGTGCGGAGCGAGCGGCAGGCCGTTCTCCAGCAGCTCCCAGTGCTGTTGGCCACGTCCCGGCAGCTCGTTCTGGCCGGTGACTTCAACTGCATCATTGATGCGGCTGGACGATCCGGCAGTGCCGACAACAGACTGGACAGCACGTCCAAGTTCCTGATGGAAACGGTAAAAGACGCAAGGCTGCACGACGCCTTCAGCGACCCTGCAGGCGGGCCCCAGCCGCGGTTCACCTGGTCGAGATCGGACGGTTTGGCCCGATCCCGGATAGACTTCGTCTTCACCACGAAGGCCGTCACGGTGAGACACACCGACCTCACGCCGGTGTTCTTCTCTGACCACTGCCTCCTTCAGGCTTCCTGTCACCTACAGGAGGACCGGAAGGCAGGCAGAGGGACGTGGAAGTTAAATGTGAAGCTGTTGACCCCAGAGAACGTTGAGGAGCTAAAGAGGGACTACGCACGTTGGAGAACGGTGAGGCCCCTCTTTGACTCCCCGACACTCTGGTGGGAAGCAACCAAGGAGAACATTAAGAGGTTCTTCATAGCCAAAGGGGTTCAGAGAGCAAGACAGAGTCAGAGGGAATTGTGCCAACTCCAGACAGAATTGCAACAACTGCTCCTTCTGCAGTCGAGGGGGGTGGATGTGAGGGAGGAACTTAGAGAGGTGAAGGACCGGCAAGCTCGGCTCTTTACCTCTGAATCCTCCAAGATCATCTTCCGATCCAGGGTCCGCCATGTGGAGCAGGATGAGACGTGCTCACGTTTCTTCTTCCATAAGGTTCACAGGGGGAGCTCTGTGATCAACAGCCTTAGGGAGGAGGACGGCTCGGTAGCATCCTCGCAGACAGACATGATGAGGGTCTGCAAATCCTTTTACTCGGAATTGTATGACCAAAAGGCCACAGACAGCACCGCCTCCCAGAACTTCCTGTCCTCTATCACGGAGGTCTTGGAGGACAGCAAGCAGGAGAGTCTGGACCAACCACTGACCCTAGAGGAGCTGACTGGCTCCATCCGATCCTTTGACTCGAGTAAAACTCCCGGAAGCGATGGCTTACCGGCCGAGTTGTATTCGGCTCTGTGGGACTGGGTGGGCCCGGACCTGCTGGAAGTGTACAACGACATGCTTCTAGCCGGCAGCATGTCAGACTCCATGAGGAAGGGCAGCATCACCCTAATCTACAAGCAGAAGGGGGAGATGAAAGATATAAAGAATTGGAGACCCATAACATTGTTGAATGTAGACTACAAGATCCTGTCTAAGGCCATCGCCAACCGGGTCAAGTCTGCTCTGGGACGGGTGATCCACCCGGACCAAACCTGTGCTGTACCTGGCAGGAAAATCTCAGACAGCCTAGCGCTGCTGAGAGATACCATCGCCTACGTGCAGGACAGACGGGTGGATGCCTGCCTAGTCAGCTTGGACCAGGAGAAGGCCTTCGACAGGATATCGCACACGTACATGAGGGACGTGCTCTCCAAAATGGGTTTTGGGGAGGGAATCCGAAATTGGATCAAACTGCTCTACACCGACATCCGTAGTGCAGTCCAAATCAATGGGTGGGAATCAGAC
Source organism: Amblyraja radiata (assembly GCF_010909765.2). Lineage (NCBI taxonomy): Eukaryota > Metazoa > Chordata > Chondrichthyes > Rajiformes > Rajidae > Amblyraja > Amblyraja radiata. Next base: position 2,383,177 of record NC_045974.1, read on the forward strand.
AGTTTCCCTGTAAGGTCTGGAGTCAGGCAGGGTTGCCCTCTCTCTCCTGTCTTGTTTGTCTGCTGTATTGAACCTTTTGCCGAGTCCATCAGGAAGGATGCGAGCATAAGAGGAGTGACATTGCCAGGCAGTGGGGGCATTCAGGTCAAGACCTCCCTGTACATGGACGATGTCGCCGTCTTCTGCTCGGATCCAAGGTCGGTCCGCAGATTGATCAGCATCTGTGACCAGTTTGAGTCGGCCACGGGAGCCAGGGTGAACCGCAGGAAGAGCGAGGCCATGCTCTTTGGCAACTGGCCCGACCGATCTTCCATCCCCTTCACCATCAAGCCTGACTTCTTGAAGGTGCTGGGAATCTGGTTCGGGGGGGCTGAGTCGAGTAACAAGAATTGGCTGGAGCGGATAGCCAGGGTGGGGAGGAAGCTGGAGCTGTGGAAGCAACGCTCCCTCTCCATAACCGGGAAAAATTTGGTCATCAGGTGTGAGGTGCTCTCGGGTCTGCTGTACTTGGCACAGGTGTGGCCTGTCCCTCCCTCCTACGCCACGGGGATCACCCGGGCCGTCTTCCAGTTCATCTGGGGGTCGAGGATGGACCGGGTACGACGGGTCACCATGTACAAGTCGGCAGACAACGGGGGCAAAAGCGTGCCCAACGTCGCCCTCATCCTGATGGCCACCTTTGTGTGTGGCTGCATCAGGCGGAGTGTAGAGCCAAGGCACGTGGGCACTAAGTGCCACTACCTGCTGAGGTTCTACCTGTCCCCGGTGTTGCGAAGGATGGGCCTGGCGCAGATGCCACGCAATGTACCAGTCAGCTGGACATTGCCGCCCCATCTGACGTCTGTTGACAGGTTCTTCCGGACCAACACCTTTGACCACAAGTCCATCGGGCAGTGGTCAGCACGTAATGTCCTGCAGGCACTGCAGGGAAAGGACTCGATGGATCCAGTGGCGTGGTTCCCAGAGCAGACTGCCCAGCTTGTCTGGCAAAATGCCTCATCGCCAGAACTGACCAACAAGCACCAAGACCTGGCTTGGCTGGCGGTGAGGGGAGCCCTCTCAGTTAGATCCTTCCTGCACCGTCGGAACCTCACTACCAGCGCACGCTGCCCCCGGGACGGTTGCTATGGAGAGGAGACGGTTGCCCACCTCTTTGCAGTGTGTGGATTTGCAAAACGAGTCTGGAGAGGTATGAAAGGGTCCCTGGAACGATTTATCCCGAACAGCTCCATCACAGAGGACTCTGTGATTTACGGACTGTTCCCAGGGACACATTCAGAGACTGACATCGAGTGCTGCTGGAGGGTCATCAACTCGGTGAAAGACGCTCTTTGGTCTGCCCGAGCATTGCTCACCACCCAGCAGAGCGAGATGTCCGTCAGGGAATGTTGCCGACTGGCCCACTGCAGACTGCAGGAGTACGTGCTAAGGGACTCGCTGAAGCTTGGTGCAGCCAACGCCAAGGCTCGGTGGGGGAGGGCCACAGTCTAGGGTCCTTCCGCTGCTGGACATGGGGGGCACAGTATGGTGGAGACGCCCCTCAAATTAAATTAAATTAAGGGAAGGTATCCCACACCAGAGGGCCACATGAGTGGCACGGGTGGGGGACATTTTTTGTGGAACTTGAAATGTCAGATGGAAATTTTCGCACTTTGTACACATTGTATATATTTATTACTTGAACAGGGGCCACAGAGTGGCACTGGTGGGGGACTGTTTGGTGAAATTTGACAAATGTAAAAAAAATTGTACTGGAAAAAGTTTGTATAGTCTCCGAAAATGTCGGATGAAATTTGTTTTGAATGGTTCAGAAATTGTATATATTTACCAATTGAATAAAGTATATTTTGAAATAAAAAAAAAAAAAAAAAAAAAAGACAGCACCCGATGTCAGGATTGACCTGGGTCTCTGGTGTTGTGAGGTGGCGGCTCTATCAGCCGTGCCACACCTTGTATTGAAGCTCTCGCAGCTGTGGCAGTGTACCACCCGTCAAATGAGACATTTAAAGAACAGCCCATCGACCGATTGGCGTGATCACTTTTGATCAGCCTGCATGTTCTTACAACCTTGTAGTGTGAGTGTGAACGTTCGCTAATTGGCAGCCGGGGAGTTGCTCCCAGGAGCCAGAGTTATTAATTCGGAAATTCTTTAAACAGACTAAATGCATTGATATTCTGTGGAGCTGACAGCAAACTGTGACAACAACGTAAACCCTCCTATCGTGCTCATTGACTGACAGCTCTTTCAATATTCTCTGCAGCTCCCTGGAGAGAGGACACAGTTATGTGCGCCATAGTCGCAAGCATTAAATAAACAACAATAATAAAGGGTGTTTCAGAAGGAACTGCAGATGCTGGAAAATCGAAGGTAGACAAATGTGCTGGAGAAACTCAGCGGGTGCAGCAGCATCTATGGAGCGAAGGAAATAGGCAACGTTTCGGCCCGAAACGTTGCCTATTTCCTTCATGGTTTCGGCCCGAGACGTTGCCTATTTCCTTCGCTCCATAGATGCTGCTGCACCCGCTGAGTTTCTCCAGCATTTTTGTCTACCAACAATAATAAGGTGCCTGTTGGGAAGAAATTGAGTACAGAGGAGATTTACTAGAATGTTGCCTGGGTTTCAACAACTAAGTTACAGAGATAGGTTGAATAAGTTAGGTCTTTATTCTCTGGAGCGCAGAAGGTTAAGGGGGGACTTGATAGAGGTCTTTAAAATGATGAGAGGGATAGACAGAGTTGATGTGATCAAGCTTTTCCCTTTGAGAATAGGGAAGATTCAAACAAGAGGACATGACTTCAGAATTAAGGGACAGAAGTTTAGGGGTAACATGAGGGGGAACTTCTTTACTCAGAGAGTGGTAGCGGTGTGGAATGAGCTTCCAGTGGAAGTGGTGGCGGCAGGTTCGTTGGTATCATTTAAAAATAAATTGGATAGGCATATGGATGAGAAGGGAATGGAGGGTTATGGTATGAGTGCAGGCAGGTGAGACTAAGGGAAAAAAGCTGTTCGGCACGGACTTGTAGGGCCGAGATGGCCTGTTTCCGTGCTGTAATTGTTATATGGTTAATTGGTCATGTGTGGAAGTTGGGACACAGTTGCAATTAGTTGCACAACTCGCTGTGCAGATTTGAGCCAGAGGGGTGCAGAAGTGGGTTGACCAGAATGCTGCCTGGATTAAGAGTCAAGATATTTTGATTGTCATGTGTCCCAGATAGGACAATGAAATTCTTGCTTGCTGCAGCACAACAGAATATGTAAACATAATACAGAACAGGAGATAAAAGTTCAGTGTGTCTATATACCATAGACCATATATGTACACAATAAATAAACAGATAAAGTGCAATAGTAATAATAGACTGTTATTGTTCAGAGCTTGTTTGATGTCGTAGTTAGTAGCCTGATGGCTGTGGAGAAGAAGCTGTTCCTGAACCTGGATGTTCCGGATTTCAGGCTCCTGTACCTTCTGCCGGATGGCAACGGAGAGATGAGTGTGTGGCCAGGATGGTGTGGGTCTTTGATGAAGTTGGCAGCATTTTTGAGGCGGCGACTGTGATAGATCCCCTCTATGGTGGGGAGGTCAGAGCCGATGATGGACTGGGCAGTGGTCACAACTTTCTGCATTTTTTTCCGCTCCTGGAGGTTCAAGTTGCCGAACCAAGCCACGATGCAACCGGTCAGCATGCTCTCTACTGTGCACCTGTAGAAGTTCGAGAGAGTCCTCTTTGACATACCAACTCTCCGTAATCTTCTCAGGAAGTAGAGGCGCTGATGTGCCTTTTTTTAATAATTGCATCAGTGTGCTAGGACCAGATTAGAGGGTATTAGCTACAATGGGAGGCTGGACAAGGCTTGGATCGGTTTCGTTCAGACGCCAGAGGTTGGGGAGAGACCTGATAGAGGTATTTAAAAGGATGAGAGGCATAGATAAGGTGATCAGTCACAACCTTTTTTCTCAGGTTGGAAATGTCAAAGACCAGAGGGCATAGCTTTAAGGTGAGAGGTGCAACGTTTAAAGGAGATGTGCGGGCAGATTTATTACACAGAGGGTGGTGGGTGCCTGGAACACACTGCCGGGGTTGGTGGTGGAGGCTGATCTGATAGCAACATTTTAGAGCCTTATTGTTAAGCACATGGTTATACAATCTGCTATCTCCACCTCTTTCATATTTGCCATGCTGTGTTGCAAAAGACCCGGCACCGGTCATGTTACCTGTCCCCACCTCACCTAGAGTTTCAAACCATCCTTTCATGAGCAGAAGCGATCCAAGCAATCCAACTTCTAATCCAATGTACGGCACTCTGTAGAAACAAGGAACTGCAGATTCTGGATTATTAAAAAAGGACACAAAGTGCCGGAGTAACTCAATGGGTAAGGCAGCTCCTCTGTAGAACACGGAACGGTGATGTTTTGGGTTGGGACACTCCTCTTCAGACTGCACTTTGCAATCACCCTGTGGCCTCTCTAGCACCAGAGACATTAAACGTGGTTTGTTGTTGAATATCGGTATGCATTTTGCAGGGGTAGACCCTGAGGTCCCACTTTAATTCCCTATCTCACTCCCAGCCTGTGACTCTCTGTCTCAGGCCTTTCCTTTCATTGTTGCAATGAGAACCAGCGTAAGCTTAATGACCAGCACACACCTTCACTCTGGGCACACTGCACCAAGGCAAATTCCTTGTATGTGAATACTCGGCCCATAAACTTACTTACTTACATTGCAACCTTCCATAGTTTCCAATTCAACGCTTCCTCAGCTCGTATCACAGCAACTTGTATGGGCAGCACGATGATGCAGCGGGTAGAGCTGCTGTTTCACAGCGCCAGAGATCTGGATTCAATCCTTACCTCAATGCTGTCTGTGTGGAGTTTGCACGTTCCTCCTTCCTCCCACCGTCTAAAGGCGTGCGGGTTTGTAGATTACTTGGTTTGTATAAAATTCCTCCTGATGTGTCGGGAGTGGATGAGAAAGTGGGATATCGTAGAACTAAAGTAAACGGCTGATAGATGGTCGGCATGGACGGTGTGGGCCGAAGGGCCTGTTTCCCTGCTGTTTCTCTAAACTAAGTTAAAACTAAAACTAATCTAAACTAAACTAAACTAAAACGACTGGCCTGATCTGCTGCAGTCTATTTATCTGTAAATGAGCTCATTATTTTCTTTCCGTTGACACTGCCTGATACTGCTGGGCATCACCAAAGATCATAGAGGCACCACCACCACCACCTCCAGCTCTGATCTGATCTTCACTCTGACAATAAGATCCTTTGTTTGTTTTCACTCTTACCAAACTCCCTCATTAACCTGACAACCCAACGCTTTCATCAAGATCTGAACACCATGGCACCTCTGGCCTTTCACCGTCAGAGACGATTGCTTGGCCTATCTGTGCTTTCCCCACAATCTCTGCAATAAAACTAATTTGCTTTCCCTCAGTTCTGACAAAGGGTCTTGGATGTGAAATGTTAACTCTGTTTCGCTTTCCACAAATGCTGCCTGACCCGCCCGCGCGGGTGGTTGTTTCCAGCTCCTTCTGCTTTCATTACATTAACAGGAGTGTTTCCCCTCATTTCAGTGACTAGTTTCTCTGTTGAACTGCGTGCCAACTCACACAGAAACCAGGAGCCACAGGCAGTCATGTTTATTGTCTTGGCCCCACCGAGACTGCTTCTGAAACATCGCTACAAGCAACACAACGCCACAAAGAGCAGCCAGGCATATGGTAATGTCACCAGCCTTAAACTAACACCTTGCAGTTAGGAGCATTATAATGCAGCATTGATCGTTTCATCATGTCAGATGCAATTGTAGTCTTTTCATTCAACCAGCGTACATTCAATGCCCTTCACTTTGTTTCTCGGTTTGAAAATCTACAGAAGCAGACTTCTCATGAGTCTCAAGAGTGTTCAATTGTCATATGAACCAGGAACGCAACAGTGAAGTCATACTCGCTGCAGTATAACAGAACCCATTCATGCAATGGGATCCACTAACACAACAAAATACAGTGCCATAATCAATAATAGAATTAATGATCTATGATGCTGGGTAAGTCAAGTCAAATCAAGTCAAGAGAGTTTATTGTCATGTGTTCCAGATAGGACAATGAAATTCTTGCAATGCTGCAGCACAACAGAGTATTGTAGACATAAATACAGAACAGATCAGTGTGTCTATATAACATAGACCATATATATAAATAATCAGATAAAATGCAATAGGCTGTTATGGTTCAGAGTTTGGCCAGAGACCCGAAACGTCACCTATTCCTTCGCTCCATAGATGCTGCCTCACCCGCTGAGTTCCTCCAGCCTTTGTATCTACCTTAGCTTCGATAGGAATTCAGTGACTGAATGAAAGCACCATTGAAGCCAATCCCATTTGCCCACATTTGGCCCATTTCCCTCTAAACCCTCCCTGTCCAATGACCTGTCCGAGTGCCTTTTGAATGTTAGACTCCAGAGATACAGCGTGGAAACAGGCCATTCGGCCCACCGAGTCCATGCCGACCAGCGATCACCCCGTACACTAGCACTACCCTACACACATAGGAACAATTTACAATTTTTACCAAAGCCAACTAACCTACAAACCTGCACATCTTTGGAATATGGGAGGAAACCGGAGCACCCGGAGAATACCCACACTGTCACAGGAAGAACAAGAGACCCGAAACGTCACCTATTCCTTCGCTCCATAGATGCTGCCTCACCCGCTGAGTTTCTTCAGCATTTTTGTCTAACTTCGATTTTTCCAGCATTTGCAGTTTCTTCTTAAACAAGCGGAATATGAGGTGCTGTTCCTCCACTTTGCACGTGGCCTCTCTCTGGTAATAAGCTCTGGTGTAACAGAGAGCTTTGCCTGACAATATTCATCGTCAAGATTGCACACACTAAGATCGCGCAAACGTTGAGCGGCAAGATGATGCAGCTCGTACAACAAATATAAATTGCCCCTAGTGGGCAACGGGTAACTGGCGGCGCGACTCACCCGTTGCAGCGGCCCCTACAGCCTTTGTGTCTTTTTTTTTTTTTTTGTCTAGTTAAATGTAGTGTTGGTGTTTTTTAATACTGGTTTTAAATGTGTATATGTGGGGGGCGGGGGGGGGGGGGGGGAGCGGGAAAAAGTTTAAAAATCTCTTCGGGTCTCTGTTGTCGTTGGGGCCTAGCACCGTGGAGCGGCCTCCAACCTGAACGACCCGGGGGCTTGGGAGACTGCGGAGCTGCGGACTACTCACCATCGTGGGGCTGGCCGGCCTCAGTGCGTGGGGAGCGGTGGTGACTCGCTGCTGCGACTCGACTCCTGGGGCTCGGAGGCTCCAGCAACGCAGCCGCAGGTCCGGTGGACTGGGACATCGGGAGCTCGCGGGTCCGGGGGGAGAGAGAGACCGCTTCCCGGAGCTCCCGCAACGCGACTTCTCCAGCCCGTGTCGCGGGGTTGGAACGACCCGGAGCGGGGCCGTACATCGCCCGGCGCGGCTTCATGGCTGTGGGACATTACAGCGCCCGCCGGGGGCTCCAACATTGTGACTTTTAGACCGGGAGCGGGGCCGTAAATCGCCCGGCATGACCTAAAATGACCGTGGGACTTATCATCGCCCGCCTGGGGCTTCGACATCGGGAGAGAAATGGAGAACAGGGGAGAGAAAAGACTTTGCCTTCCATCACAGTGGGTTCACTGTGATGGATGTTTGTGTGAATTAAATTGTGTGTATGTCTTTGTATGGCTGTGGAAACGGAATTTCGTTTGAGCCTCACTGAGGCTCAAATGACAATAAATATTGTATTGTATTGTAGTGTGTAGGGAGCGGATGAGAAAGTGGGATAACATAGAACTAGTGTGAACGGGTGATCGCTGGCCAACGTGGACTCATTAGGCCAAATGGCCTGTCCCCTTGAGCTATTTCAGAATTCCAAATAGGCTGTGGGCCGAGGAGCTTTATTCTACTGTTTCGTGACCCAAGTCACCAAACTACATGAAATTTTCACATATGGTGTAAAAAATTTATATAAATCACCCCTGAAACTCGTCATGAACAAGACTTGCACATTTTTATTAAATTAGAGAAAAAACGGAAACAATTCGTTCTTCCCACGCACAATTAAAGCATGGAATAATCTCCACCAAACTATAGTTACCCAACCAGATGCAACTAAATTTAAAGTAGCACTTTCTTCCCAATAACCCTTTCTGGCTTAATCCCTCCCTTCACCACCTCCAGTTTAAATTCCAGTTGGAATATTTTGGAGGACCAAGTAATCAAGAACCAAGAACATTTCGGGTAATTTTTAGTCCAATCAAAGCACGTTTAACATTGAGTTGTCTGCCAGTAGGCCAATCACGCGCTTTGCTTCAGGCTATCACACAAAATGGCTGAGAGGGCTTCACTGATGCCTGTTTTACTGGAGATTCCGATTTGTTGTTCTGTGGAATACTTGCAGCAGGGTAATTGAATTTAGTGAGAAAAGCATTAAAAAGGCTGAAGAATGTGCTGCTAAGTGGATAGAAGTGGAAGAAAGCCTTGAAAGCAAAGTCGCTGCTGAGGTGCTGGAACACAAAGAAGACAGCCAGGAATCAACTCTAACTGAAAGGTAAGATCTAAAGTCTGAATTTATGAAAATCTATCTGTATGGACTTTAATTAATTTAATTGCACCGTTTTATAATGTGAATAAATTCATTCACTCATTCATTCATTCATTCATTCATTCATTCATTCATTCATTCATTCATTCATTCATTCATTCATTCATGAAGTTGAGGGCCTAAACTATATGTATCCATAACACAGTCAATTAAACATTGTCACTAATGCCAGCTTGTTGTAGAGTAATAAGTCTTTAACAGCTAATCTCGGAGCTGCTTGCGATAACTTACCGGGAAAAAGTGCTCCGATCGCGGGGCCTATGTATTTAACATAGTGAAGCCTCGGTCTCAATTAAAAAGCGGCTGATTCGCGAACGCGGAACCGCGGATCATCACCGCGGGCGGGGGGGGGGGGGGGGGGCAGGCTGTACATAGTGCCGTCTGTAGCGGCCGTTTCCAGGCCCCGACCACGGGAGAAAAACGGAGGGATATTGATCGCACTTTATAGGCTTCCATTGCAGTGAGAAATGGTCAGAAATGGTTGATGTTTTTGTAGAAATGAATTGGTGATATGTGAACTTGAACTAGTTTTTCTATGGTAGTAACCTATTGTTATTTTCATTAACATTAAGAAGAGGTTGAAATTTTATGAATTGAAGTCCATGCAGACTTAATGACTATGAGATTTTTTTCTGTAGCCTCTACTTAAACTTGAAATAACTTATCAATTGTAAATTATCAATTGTAAATTGTAAACTTGAAATAACTTATCAATTGTAAGTTATCAATTGTAAATTGTAAACAGTAAATTACAGTGTAAGTCTCATTGACATTAAATAGAGGTTGACACTTTATGAATTGAAGTCCATGCAGACCTAGGTACTATGAGATGTTTCTTTCTCTAGCTATTCTGCACCCTCTGCTCCTGCACTTGAACTTGAAATCTTATCTATGGCAGTAAATTACAGTGTAAGTCTCATTGACATTAAGAAGAGATTGACATTTTATGAATTGAAGTCCATGCAGACCTAAGTAATATCAGTAAAGGGAGGAACCCACAAGAACTGCCCTTACCCATTGGTTCAGGAGCAGGACCTCTGCGACAGTGTCATTAAAAAAACACTCACAATTATATTCATCATATTATTTTTATATAATATAATTATACTTAATTATATATGATTACATTCATATTTACAGGTTATTATACATATTGGTATAATAATATATAGTTTAAATGGACTGCAACACGGAAATAGTCTGCCCATGGTGTAATATGGGTATTGGCCACTAGATGGCGCTTACTTTCGCGATCTCATTTTCTAATTAGTTTCATTAATTAATGTGCAACTTTCGGCAATGACGAGTTATGACGTCATTCTCAATTATATTTCATCTAAATCTGTGGAACATTTCATGTAGTTTGGTGACTTGGGTCACGAAAACCTATTTCTAGACACATTTCTAGACACAGCCTAAAACTCCAAACCAGCAGTCCAATTCCAAACTAAAATCCCAGTAGTTTCATCAATTCAACAATGAACTCGCTGATTGCTGGGCTAACCTTTCTGTTGAGTTCTTCAACTTTGTGAATTGGAAATTCAACAGTTTGCTGTCCTACCCCTCATGGCACTAGACCAACAGGTCCCTTGTAGATATTTAAGCCGCCTTCTACCAAAAGAATCGCTTTACTACAGTTCCTGTTTTTGCATTTTGCTCTCCAACGTTTCCCCCAAAAGGTTACAAAGTGCTGGAGGGGCACAGCGGCTCAAGCAACGTCTTAGTCCGACGGAGGGACCCGACCTGAAACGTCACCTATCCATGTTCTCCACAGATGCTGCCTGACTCACTCCAGCACTCTGTGAAACGTCACCTATCCATGTTCTCCACAGATGCTGCCTGACCCGCTGAGTTACTCCAGCACTCTGTGAACCGTTGTGTATGCCAGTATTTGCCGGCCCCTCGTGTCTACACTCTCTCCCCCGCCTCCGTGAGACTTGCCACAGTTCCTGCGGTCTAATGCAACAATCTGAACTACTGTCCACCTCATTGGCGACCCTCGGACTATCCTTGATCGGACTTGGCTGGCTTTGCCTTGCACTAAACGTTATTCACTTATCGCTGTAAATGGCTGGATTGTAACCATGTACAGTCTTTCTGCTGACTGGTTTGGTTAGAACGCAACAAAAAGCTTTCCACTCTACCTCGGTTCACGTGACTATAAACTGAACTGAAATGACAATGAAGCAGGCCTCACTCACTGCATTAGGCCTGTCCTCAGGGATCGATTGCAACTGGAGATTGTCACAAATTATTTACCGTTTACAGTGCTTTGAGGAGGCTTAAAAACACTTGATTGCTCGGGCATCACAACATTGAATGCTTCTTTGTAAATGATCAAACCAAATGACTGCTGCACTCCAATCCAAGTACAAAATAGCTTTGGAGAGTAATTTGCAGTAATTTAAAACTACCAGGTGGTATTTTACATAATTTTACATAATAATGATACACTGATATTTTTGACGATGGTTTTGATGTTATTCCCAGTTATGCTGGTATATGTTTTATCTTCATTGTTGGGATCTCGTGTCACAGGCCATGACAACTTTTATCGCCCAGGAAGATGGTAGTGCCCAATATTGCCCAATAGGTTTGTTGCTCTGAACTAATTTGTCTTAGGAAGATGTTAGTAGTTTAGTTTTAAAGATAGACACAGAGTGCTGGAGTAACTCAGCGGGTCAGGCAGCATCTGTGGAGAACATGGATAGGTGACGTTTTCGGTCAGGACCCTTTTTCAGATTCTTGAATTTTCAGTCTGAAGGAACCCCACGCGATAACAGGGAGAACATGCAAACTCCACAGAGGCAGCACCTGAGGTCAGGGTTGAACCAAGGTCTGTGGCACTTTGAGGCAGTGGCTCTACCCGCTGTGCCACTGTGCTGCCAAGGATACAACCTGTTCTTGCAGTATTATTCACAAGGCCGCTTTGATAGCGTTCTTGGTCGATGGCATCCCCAACGATGTTGATGGTGGGGAAGTAGATGATGTTATACCATTGAATGTAATAATTCGTCTGTTTCTCTTCCGTTGGTAATAGACACTGCCACTTTTCATCCAATGCCTCGATGTTGTCCAGGTTTTACCTGCTTGCGAGCATGACAGACAATAGACAACAGGTGCAGGAGTAGGCCATTCGGCCCTTCGAGCTAGCACCACCATTCAATGTGATCATGGCTGATCATCCACAATCAGTACCCCGTTCCTGCTTTCTCCCCATATCCCCTGACTCCTCTTTCTTTAAGAGCCCTATCTAGCTCTCTCTTGAAAGTATCCAGAGAACCGGCCTCCACCACCCTCTGAGGCAGAGAATTCCACAGACTCACCACTCTCTGTGAGAAAAAGTGTTTCCTCGTCTCCGTTCTAAATGGCTTACCCCTTATTCTTAAACTGCTTCCATTCTGGGTTAGAGTCATAGAGTCATACCACATGGAAACAGGCCCTTCGGCCTAACATCCATGCAGACCATGATTTCCCACCTCAGCCCCATCATTAGCCTGTATGTGGCCCATATCCCTCTAAACCTTTCCCCTCCATGTCTCAGACCAGATATCTATTAAATGCTGTTATAGTACTTACAGTACCTCAACTACCTCCTCTGTCAGCTCGTTCCATGTACCCAGTGTGGAAAATATACTCCTATGATCCTCAGGTTCCTATTAAATCTTTCCCCGCTGACCGTAAACCTATGTCCTCTTGCTTTTGATTCCCGTACACTGGGTAAATGACTGGGCTTTGTGATTTGTGATTTTGTACACCTCTATAAGATCACCCCTCTGCCTCCCGCGCTACAAGGAATAGAGTCCTGAGAGTGTTGATTAACAACCGGAGTACAACAGAGACAATGGCCCAAATGTTATACCTACTGTAGCTCAAGCCACTGCTGAGACAATGACTGCGATGAGAAGTGGTGCTGGAAATGTTCAGTGGATTGTGGCAACTGCATTCAGCTTTTCATTGTTCCGTTTCAGTATGTGACAATTGAACTCTGTAGACTCTTGACTAGGGAGCTGCGCGCAGAATTGAACTTTGTGCAATGACCACATTTTTAATCCTCTGTAGAGTTTTTGGGTAAAAGGACCGGGAGGATCTAAAGGGCAATGCCGTTGAAAGGAGCCAGCGAGAAGTCCCTCGGAACGTCTCGTGTCAGCCGGTGTTTGCCGTCTGAATCCAATTACACACATGGCAGAGCACAAAACAGATTGACGCATCTTCTCCGAGCCTGTGCAGAGCAGTGTGTGTATTGAGAAGTGCGGCATAGATCATCAGTGTAGGGCCATAACATACTTGGCTCATAAATGAATTACAATTACAGCCACTGGCAATTCTAACGCCAGCAGCCTGTGTGTGGAATACAGGGGTCAGGCAGGCACCATCTCTGGAGAAATGAAAGCTATGTGGATACCAGGCTGTGAAGGGAGGGTGGATGGGAGGCATATTTAAGAAGCAATTTAAAACTGGCACACTCACAGATGGATTGGCACTGATTTAAATTGCTTATCTTTTTCGTGATGAAGCCACTTCCAAGTGCATTCATAATAACATGCCAATTACCTACAAACACATCATGCAATGCCTTTTAGAACAAAACCGAGGAAAAATACTGATGACATTGCCTGAAGGGATTGGTTCCTGGCAGGTGTGATGACAGAGCAGCAAATGAGATGCAACTCAAGCGTAGGAGGAATGCCTTGTACAACTGTAACATAACGTCACAACTTCTACACTCATTACCACCACTGATGAAGGATAATGTACCAAATGCCGTCTTTACCAGCCTATTTACCTGTGGCACCACTTTCAAAGAAATATGTACCTGATAGTTAACTAACTTGCCCAGTTGATCAAGAGCCTGCTGTCATTTTTAATAACCCTCCTATAAAACAGATAAAATGATAAAAGGACTGGACAAGCTAGATGCAGGAAAAATGTTCCCAGTGTTGGGCGAGCCCAGAACCAAGGGGCACAGTCTTAGAATAAAGGGGAGGTCATTTAAGACTGAGGTGAGAAAAAACTTTTTCACCCAGAGAGTTGTGAATTTGTGGAATTCCCTGCCACAGAGGGCAGTGGAGGCCAAGTCACTGGATGGATTTAAGAGAGAGTTAGATAGAGCTCTAGGGGCTAGTGGAACAATAGACCATAGGTGGAGGAGTAGGCCATTCGGCCCTTCGAGCCTGCACCGCCATTCAATGTGATCATGGCTGATCATCCTCAATCAGTACCCCGTTCCTACCTTCTCCCCATATCCCCTTTAGGAGCCCTATCTAGCTCTCTCTTGAAAGTATCCAGAGAACCGGCCTCCACCGCCCTCTGAGGCAGTCAATGCTCTCCTTCATCAACTGTGTCAACTTATGTCAGTGGAGTTGCGATATTAGCGGTTACTAGGTGGTGAGGAGCCTTCACATTGTATGAGGAGCACCGTGGATTTCCTCTTTAAATAAAACTCATACTTTATGCAACAAAGATTTCAGGTAATCAGGCATTCTTTGTCCCTGTTATTTTGTTTTTTAATTCCTTGTCATTTTTGCTTGCTACACTCCTCATCAAGGCAGATACACCACACATCTTCTTTCAATGCTGTTCTTTGTTAATCAAGAAGAAAAGTGCCCTGAGATGAATGGCGAATGTTTTTCAACGTATAAATAGAAATTAAGAGAGTCTTCATATGGAAATTACACCCGTTCCTGTTTGAATTAAATTCTTTGACAGCCAAACAATATGCAGAGACTGCCTCATAATGTTCAATTGCTTCCTAATTGGTCTCGTATAATATTGTTGGTGTAGCACACAGACTACAGAATAATTACCTTATTGATTATTTCAAAAAACAGAGAGCAATTGGCAGTTCAACGCTCCTAGAAAACTGGATGATGGAATCCAAATGCATTTTGGAAAAGCGGAGCATTTCTCACACATTGCAAACATATTTGTGCCAGAGACGATACAACGTGCTGGAGTAACTCAGTGGGTCAGGCAGCATCTGTGGAGAACATGGATAGGTGACGTTTCACAGAGTGCTGGAGTAACTCAGCGGGTCAGGCAGCATCTGTGGAGAACATGGATAGGTGTCGTTTCACAGAGTGCTGGAGTAACTCAGTGGGTTAGGCAGCATCTGTGGAGAACATGGATAGGTGACGTTTCACAGAGTGCTGGAGTAACTCAGTGGGTTAGGCAGCATCTGTGGAGAACATGGATAGGTGACGTTTCACAGAGTGCTGGAGTAACTCAGTGGGTTAGGCAGCATCTTTTCTTTCATTCATTCATTCATTCATTCATTCATTCATTCATTCATTCATTCATTCATTCATCTGTGGAGAACATGGATAGGTGACGTTTCACAGAGTGCTGGAGTAACTCAGCGGGTCAGGCAGCATCTGTGGAGAACATGGATAGGTGACGTTTCACAGAGTGCTGGAGTAACTCAGCGGGTCAGCCAGCATCTGTGGAGAACATGGATAGGTGACGTTTCACAGAGTTCTGGAGTAACTCAGCGGGTCAGGCAGCATCTGTGGAGAACATGGATAGGTGACGTTTCACAGAGTGCTGGAGTAACTCAGCGGGTCAGGCAGCATCTGTGGAGAACATGGATAGGTGACGTTTCACAGAGTGCTGGAGTAACTCAGCGGGTCAGGCAGCATCTGTGGAGAACGTGGGTAGGTGACGTATGGATCGAGACCCTTCTCCAGACTGGGGGAACCTGTGCTGGGGAGGAGGCAGTGGAACATTTTCTGACGACAATAGAACATCAGTTGGGCAGGAGAAGTTCCACCTGCTTTACTATCTGATTTAACATAAGAAAGGAACTTGCACAGTATCATAGGGGTTTCTTTTGTAGTTTGAAATCATTTGACTTCTACACCACTAGATTATATTTACAGTGTTAACAGTGGCCCCATTATCTTGCTGCTGTAAGCATTCGGGGAAGTGTCATATCGCCAAATAGTACTTGGATATCCCTGTCTCAAAATGTGACCCACGGAATCATAAATGTGTTGTTATTTACTGATTGCCTTTTACAATACAGTGTAAGAGCTATGGAACAGTGAGGTGGGAAATTACTCAGGACAGCAGTTTTTGTCTCTCTCACTGCATTTGTGGCCAATTGAAGACCATCGAAGCTTGAAATCGTTTTTTGTGAAAACAGGTTTTGCTTGACACTTGTCCGAGTGCTGGAATTGAACTTATATACATGTGCATTGGCCAAACATACACATAGTGAAATAATGATTGCAGTTACCGTTTGTTTGCTTAAAAACTTTCTGGGTTTGTCACCATTGAGGTGAATTGGGAATCTTAAAGGTCTGAAGTGAGTGAAGGAAGGGAAATGAATTGAGGAGGGACCCTCAAAAAGGCAGCCAGTATCATCGGAGACCCACACCACCCTGGCCACGCTCTGATTTCACGTCTACCACCAAGAAGGTACAAGTGGGCCGAAGATGTCCTGGTTGGGTTGCTCCTGGGCCTGGCCAAGCTGGCCATCTGCGAGTCACGGGGCCAGGCGGAAGAGGGCTCTGCCCGAGTCGGCTGCCTGCCTCTTTTCCGGGGTTACTTCCGCGCCCGGGTGGTGTTAGAGAGGGACTATGCGCTGCCCACGGGCGCCTTGGGGGATTTCCGGGATCGCTGGGCACCGCGGGGGGTGGAATGTATCCTGGACAAAGATTGTAATGTCGTTGTTTAGAAGTTTATTTAGTATATTTGTTTGTCTTGTACTATGGTGGTGGGTTCTGTTTTGTTTCATTGTGTTGTAAATACTATTTTAATATTTGAATAAATATTTTTGATTTAAAATTTAAAAAAAAAAGAAGGTACAGGAGCCTGAAAACCGTCACCACCAGGTTCAAGAATAGCTTTTTCCTGACAACCATCAGGCTCTTGAACACTGCACAACACTGACCATGGCCACTATGAGAAAGGACACAGAGTGCTGGAGTAACTCAGCGGGTCAGGCAGCATCTGTGGAGAACATGGATAGGTGACGTTTCACAGAGTGCTGGAGTAACTCAGCGGGTCAGGCAGCATCTGTGGAGAACATGGATCGGTGACGTTTCACAGAGTGCTGGAGTAACTCAGCGGGTCAGGCAGCATCTGTGGAGAACATGGATCGGTGACGTTTCACAGAGTGCTGGAGTAACTCAGCGGGTCAGGCAGCATCTGTGGAGAACATGGATTGGTGACGTTTCACAGAGTGCTGGAGTAACTCAGCGGGTCAGGCAGCATCTGTGGGGAACATGGATAGGTGACGTTTCACAGAGTGCTGGAGTAACTCAGCGGGTCAGGCAGCATCTGTGGAGAACATGGATAGGTGACGTTTCACAGAATGCTGGAGTAACTCAGCGGGTCAGGCAGCATCTGTGGTGAACATGGATAGGTGACGTTTCGGATGGGGACCCTTCCTCAGACGGATTGTGAGGAAGGGGAGGGGGGTGGATAGAAAGCTGGAAGAGAGGAGGTGCAGGGTAAAGATGAACCCTTGCTCTGCGCTCATGTCATCTTTCAATCAATACCAACATATAATTTGCCTTCCTAACTGCTTGCCGCACCTAAATGTCTGCTCACGGTGACTGATATCAGGAGCACCTTTCACCTTTCACCTTTCAAAAGGTGCTTCCTTACATCTTGCCTTTCCCCCGTCTATTCCCATTTAGATAACGATCTGTCTCAATGCTTTTAAAACCAAAACCTCCACTTTATCCACTTTCAGCTGCATCTGCCTTGCACTTTGCCCCTTCCTCCATCAGTGTAAATCACATCAGAGCTTCTTTGCTTCTTCATCACAGCTCGCATTACACCCCAACTTTAAATCACCAACAAATCTGGAGGTGTTACATTTAATCCACTCGTACAATTCATGAATGTGCGTTACAGATAGCTGGAGCCCAAGCACACATCCCTACAGCACCCCACCTGTCCCCAGCTGTCTGTTTATTCCCCACAGACAGAACCAGCATGCGGATAAACCAGGCGCGCAGCTTTGAGATGAGCGACTGTGGTTTGTTTTAACACTGCAAAGTTAAAAATGGGAATTGCACAGATTGTTGGGTCCAAGACCAAGCTACTCAAAGATAGACATAAAATGTTGGAGTAACTCAGAGGGTGAGGCAGCATCTCTGGAGAGAAGGAATGGGTGAGGTAAAAAGGTTGTCCCTCAGGTTCCTTTAACATCCTTCCCCTCTCACTGCACACTCCCTCGGAGAGCTCGCCAAAGACCGTCCCCACCCTGGTCATTCCTTCTCCTCTCTGCTCTTGTCGGGCAGAAGGTACAGAAGCTTGGTGGGAGACTCAGGAACAGCTTCTTCCCCTCTGTTATCAGGCTTCTGAACGGCCCCTCTATAAGCTAGGGTGCTGTCCGATTCACCTCTACCCCATTGCAGACATCGAACGTTGTCTCTGGAACTGATGCACTACAATGCTGAGAACTATATTCTGCACTCTGCATCTTCTCTTTTGCCCTATCTATTGTACTTGAGGTTGACGTGATTGTATGTATGTATAGTATCATCTAACCTGATTGTTTAGCATACAAAACAAAGTGTTGCACTGTACCTCGGTACATGTGACAATACAAAAACCTAAACCTGACCTTAGTCAATTGATGAAGGGTCATCAAATTAATCTAAGATGTGAGAAGATTTCACCAACACTTCAACCAAACGTGTCAGTCTGAAGAAGGATCTCGACCTGAAGCGTCACCCATTCCTTCTCTCCAGAGATGCTGTCTGTCCCGCTGAGTTACTCCAGCTTTTTGTCTCTA
This sequence comes from Amblyraja radiata, assembly GCF_010909765.2. Taxonomy (NCBI): domain Eukaryota; kingdom Metazoa; phylum Chordata; class Chondrichthyes; order Rajiformes; family Rajidae; genus Amblyraja; species Amblyraja radiata. Next base: position 2,401,576 of record NC_045974.1, read on the forward strand.
TCTTCGGTGTAAACCAGCATCTACACATGCCATTGTAGGATTCAGAATCGGTTGCCTTCCGACTGAAGTTAATGTAGTCGGGGAAGGCTCACCTCTAAATGAGATGCTACCATCTACTGGTGAATTGAGTAGCAAATGAGTGAGGAAACCCAATCGAGAGATCGTACTCTTAAATAGAGCAGTATTAGCTCTAGGGATTTGATACCTTTGAAAGATATTTTCCTTATTTCATCCAAACCAAGTATGATAGCCTGAAGAAGGTTTATCTATCCACGTACTCCAGAGATGCTGCCTGACCTGCTGAGTTACCCCAGCACTTTGTGTTTTATTTTGAAAATCAGCATCTGCAGTTCCTTGTTTCTACATAACAACAGCAAAGACTATCTTCAATCAAAAGTGAGATCCAAGGCAGATGTTAAGGTTCTGAGAGAACCTTGCATTGTGACCTTATTGTTTTCAATGTTTCCAAGTTGATGAATTGCCAAAGTAAGACTTTGGTTTAGTTTAGAGATACAGCATGGAAACACGTGCTTTGGCCCATCGAGTCCATGCTGGCCATCGATCACCCGCTCACACTAGTTCTATGTTATCCCACTCCCTGCAGTCACACCAGCGACTATTTACAGAGGGGCCGATTAACCTGCAAACCCGCACGTCTTTGGGATGTGGGGAGTAACCGGAGCACCCGGAGGAAACCCACGTGGTCACAGGGAGAGCGTGCAAACTCCACACAGGCAGCACCCGAAGTCAGGAATGATCTCCACCTATATGCCACCTACAGGCATATCTCCACCTTTCTCTTTCTATTGTCATTTCTATATCTTTCTTCAATTCAATTCAACTTTATTGTCATTGCACAGATACAAGTATGGGTACAACGAAATGCAGTTTAGCGTCAGTCTGTAGTAATAGTGCAATATAGAAATAAAAATATAGAATAAGCAAACAATGTGGACGGAGAGACTGGAGAAATCTATCGGCGGGACTCCGAGTTCAGCAATGTGATAGTGTTGTTGTAGAAGCTGTTCCTCATCCTACTAGTACGAGACCTGAGGCTCCTGTACCGCCTCCCTGATGGGAGGAGGGCAAACAGTCCATGGTTAGGGTGGGAGGGGTCTTTGATGATCTTCCCGGCCCGTCTCAGACACCGTTTTCGGTGGAGGGCATCCATGGCAGGGAGCGGGGCACCGATGATGTACTGAGCGGTTTTCACCACCCGTTGTAGTGCCTTCCTGTCCGCAACAGTGCAGCTGCTGTACCATACCGTGAAGCAGGTGGTCAGGATGCTTTCGATGGTACAGCGGTAAAAGTTGGTCAGGATCTGGGGGGACAGGTGAGCTTTCTTGAGCCTCTGCCACACTACTTTGGTAGTTTAGGGGTCTTTCTTCCATTCTTTTTCGATCTATTCACTTTCTACTTTTTTCCTTTCTTGTTTCTTGTTTCCTTTTTCTTTTCTTTTTTCATTTTCTTAGTTTAGGTAATAAGGTTAAAAAATGTAGCTGTACAATAATTATATAATTTTAGATGCCGAATATTTTATCTCTGTACAACTGCTTCTAATAAAAATACATTAAAACATTTAATTTTTTTAAAGTCAGGATTGAACCCGGGACTCTGGTGCTGTGAGGCAGCGGCTCTACCCGCTGTGTAATTTATGTTCAAGAGCCTGATGGTTGTAGACAAGAAGCTAGGCTAGAACCTGATAATCAAGGATTTCAACCTCCTGTGCCTTCTTCCTGATGACAGGAGTGAAATGAGAGTGTGGCCAGGATGATGTGGGTCGTTGATGGTTTTGGCTGCTTTTGTAACAGCATCATGGCTGCAGAGTCTAATGTCGTTTTTTCAAACTTTCTATAGACTTTGCAAAATCTGTAAAAGAGCATTATGATACACCCAACAAACAGCTAACAATGGCCTCTTTATCATCATTACTTTCTGCATATCTTTCATTCATTTGTTCTATGTCTCTCTACATTACAATCTGCATATATCTCTTTCCCCTTTCCCCCCGACTCTCAGTCGACCCGAACCCAAACTACAAAAGAAACCCCTATGATACAATACAATACAATACAAATATACAATTCAATTTATTGTCATTTGGACCCCTTGAAGTCCAAACGAAATGTCGTTTCTGCAGCCATACATTACAAAACAAAAAGACCCGAGACACAACACAGTTTACACAAACATCCATCACATCGCTGTGATGGAAGGCAAAAAAAACTTATCTCTCCACTGCACTCTCCCCCCCGATGTCAGAGTCAGAGTCAAAGTCAAATCCCCCGGCTGGCGATGGCGATTGTCCCGCGGCCATTAAAGCCACGCCGGGTGATGCAAGGTCGCGCACCGGGTCTTGGTGTTAGAGCCCCCGGCGTGCGCTCGCAGAGTCCCGCGGCCATTCCAAGCCGCACGGGGCGGTGCTGTAAGGCCCCGCTCCAGGTGCTCTTCAACCCCGCAACTCGGGCGGGAGAAGTCGCCGTTGCGGAAGCCCCGAAAAGCGGTCTCCCTCCAGGGACCCGCGGGCTCCCGGTGCCGCTGTCCGCCAGACCCGCAGTTGCAGCCTCCGAATCTCCGGGGGTCGGGTGGCAGCAGCGTCCACCACAGCTCCACCCGCTCCGGACTCGGCCAGCCCCGTGACGGTGAGTAGTCGGCAGCTCCGCAGCTGGAACCCCAGGTCGTTCCTGTTGGAGGCCGCTCCACGTTGCAGCCCCAACGACAACGGAGACCCGACAAAGAAAAGGTCGGGTCTTCCGTGCAGGGGAAAGATTTTAAAGTTACCCCCTCACCCCCACACACATACCCCAACAAAACAAATAACAAAAACTACATAAAAACGAGACAAAAAATAATAAAACACAGACGGACTGCAGAGGCCGCTGCTGACGAGAGTCGCGCCGCCCACCGAGTGTGCAAGTTCCTTTCTTATGTTAAATCAGATAGTAAAGCAGGTGCAACTTCTCCTGCCCAACTGATGTTCTATTGTCGTCAGAAAATGTTCCACTGCCTCCTCCCCAGCACAGGTTCCCCCAGTCTGGAGAAGGGTCTCGATCCATACGTCACCTATCCATGTTCTCCACAGATGCTGCCTGACCCGCTGAGTTACTCCAGCACTCTGTGAAACGTCACCTATCCATGTAGTCCACAGATGCTGCCTGACCCGCTGAGTTACTCCAGCACTTTGTGCCTATCTTCGGTTTAAACCAGCACCTGCAGTTCCCCTTGTCCTCACCTTCCATCCCATCAGCCCTCGCATACAGCATATTATCCTCCAGCATTTTCGCCACCTCCAAAGGGATGCCTCCACTGGCCACATCTTCCCATCTCCACCCCTTTCTGCTTTCCGCAGAGATCGTTCCCTCCGAAACTGCCTGGTCAACTTGTCCCTTCCCACACAAACCACCCCCTGCCTCAGAGGGCGGTGGAGGCCGGTTCTCTGGATGCTTTCAAGAGAGAGCTAGACAGGGCTCTTAAAGATAGCGGAGTCAGGGGATATGAGGATAAGGCAGGAACGGGGTACTGATTGGGGATGATCAGCCATGATCACATTGAATGGCGGTGCTGGCTCGATGGGCCGAATGGCCTACTCCTGCACCTAGTGAGAAAAAAAAATTAATGATAATGCTGCCCCATCCGCTGAGTTACTCCACCATTATGTGTCTTTCTTTACCTTATTTGCAGCTGTGTTGCTGCTTTTCCTCATTCACCAGTGTGATTTTTCAGTCATTTATTTCCCGTTTCTTCCATACTGATGGATTTAGTTTCGCTGAGAGTCAGCCCACATTTCAGCATCCATTGGGGCTTTGGGGTTGGATAATGAGGATAAAAGAACCACTACAATTGTGTCTGAGCCATTAGTGAGTGAAGTCCATCTTTAGCAGACCCAATGGACTGTGAACGAGTAAATCACCTGTCCATTATATACATCGGCCCGGCTTCCCTAGACTGCCTTTATACAAGATTAAAGGAGGATTTTTCACTTGGAAACAAGCTCAAGGTTCAAAGGCTCAAAAGTCTTTTATTGTCACGTGTACCAATTAAGGTACATTGATATTCGAATTACCATACAGCCATACTAATAAAACTACATAACTGCACAACTACATAAAAGTTAACATAAACATCCACCACAGCGTTTATGGATTCCCCACGTTCCTCACTGTGATGGAAGTCTAAACTTCTTCCTCTTTTATTCTCCCGCAGTCGGGGCAGTTGAACCAACCGCAGTCGGGTTGATCTACAGTAAGCTCCCGCAACCGGTGATCGGAGCCCCCGCGACCGGGGCGGTCCAAGTTCCTGCGGTCTGGAGCTCCCGAAGTCAATAGACAATAGACAATAGGTGCAGGAGTAGGCCATTCGGCCCTTCGAGCCAGCACCGCCATTCAATGTGATTATGGTTGATCATCCCCAATCAGTACCCCGTTCCTGCCTTCTCCCCATATCCCCTGACTCTGCTATCTTTAAGAGCCCTGTCTAGCACTCTCTTGAAAGCATCCAGAGAACCGGCCTCCACCGCCCTCTGAGGCAGAGAATTCCACAGACTCACTACTCTCTGTGAGAAAAAATGTTTCCTCGTCTCCGTTCTAAATGGCTTACCTCTTATTCTTGAACTGTGGCCCCTGTTTCTGGACTCCCACAACATCGGGAACATGTTTCCTGCCTCCAGCGTGTCCAAACCCTTAACAATCTTATATGTTTCAATGAGATGCCCTCTCATCCTTCTAAACTCCAGAGTGTACAAGCCCAGCTGCTACATTCTCTCAGCATGTGAGAGAATGAAGTCGGTCCCTAACCAGGGAAGCGAGCTCCACAATGTTAAAGTCCGCAGGCTCCCGCGGTTGGAGCTCCCGACATCGGTCCCCAGCAAGAGGCCGCCAGTTCCACGATGTTAGGCCGCAGTGCGGACGGAGATACGATACGGAAATAGTCACATCTCAGTAGAGGTAAGAGATTTTAAAAAATCCGCCAAAACCCCCCGATCCCCGCACATAAAACCAGCTAAAGAACACTAAAACATACCTTTAACATACTAAAAACCAACACAGAACAAAGGGAACAGACAGACTGTCGGCCGGGCCACCCAGCTGAGACCATTATTGAGAGGATAGACTATCCGGTTGAAAATATGCTTTGTTTTTCTAAAACAAAACGACTGAAAATCTATTTAAATCGATTTTCCCATCTACAACGTGGATGGTGGTTCCCCCTAATGCTTCAAGACTGAATGTTTTCAGCACAAAGGGAACTCAGAAATAAACCAGTGCATCACGCAGGGGCATTTCATTCTGTCAGCTAGACTCCAGCAACTGAATTAATTCAAGTCAGGCATCCATAAAAGAACTGGAACAAGAGCCGGGGAAATTATAGAGCAAGTTCTTCCAGTAAGGATGTAGTAAATGCCAGAGGGATCAGTGACAAGAGAATTTTAGTTGAGTCAGCTATATGAAAGTGTGCCTAGCATGTCAGTGAGCTGTTACGGGGACAGCTTCTGACCCAAAAACGAACCCAGATCTCTTTAAGTGATTTTTATTTTTCATGAGTACGTTGTCAGGACTCGAGGGACTGAGCTATGGTGAGAGATTGGGGAAGCTAGGACTTTATTCCAAGGAGCGATCATGGTGGCGCAGCGGTAGAGTTGCTGTCTTACAGCGAATGCAGCGCCGGAGACCCGGGTTCAATCCTGACTACGGGCGCTGTCTATACGGAGTTTGTACATTCTCCCCATGACCTGCACGGGTTTTCTCCGAGATCTTCGGTTTCCTCCCACACTCCAAAGACGTACAGGTTTGTAGGTTAATTGGCTTGGTAAATGTAAAAACTGTCCCTAGTGGGTGTAGGATAGTGTTAATGTGCATGGATCGCTGGTCGGCGTGGGCCGAAGGGCCTGTTTCCGCGCTGTTTAGTTCCTCTAAACTAAACTAAATTGTCTGAGGCTTCGGAGTGATCTTATAGATTTGTAAAGGGGATACTTAGGGTGGATGCTGTCTTTTACCCAGAGTTGGGGAATCAAGAACCAGAGGACATTGGTTTAACTCAACGGGACGGGCAGCATCTCTGGAGAGAAGGAATGGGTGACATTTCGGGTCGATACCCTTCTTGACCCGAAACGTCACCCATTCCTTCTCTCCAGCGATGCTGTCTGTCCCGCTGAGTTACTCCAGCTTTTTTTTATCTATCTTCAGTTTAAACCAGCATCTGCAGTTCCTTCCTAGGCATAGGTTTAAGGTGAGAGAGAAAGATTTCATAGGAACCTGAGGGGCAACTTTTTACACTCAGTGGGTGGTGGTTATATGGAACGAGCTGCCAGAAGAGGTAGTTGAGGCAAGTACTATAACAACATTCGGGATGGCACAGTGGCGCAGCAGTAGAGTTGCTGCCTTTCTGTGTCAGAGACTCAGCTTCGATTTTTACTACGGGTGCTGTCTATATGGGGTTTGCAAGTTCTTCCTGTGACAGTGTGGGTATTCTCCGGGTGCTCCGGTTTCCTCCCATACTCCAAAGATGTGCAGGTTTGTAGGTTAGTTGGCTTTGGTAAAAATTGTAAATTGTTCCTATGTGTGTAGGGTAGTGCTAGTGTACGGGGTGATCGCTGGTCGGCATGGACTCGGTGGGCCGAATGGCCTGTTTCCACGCTGTATCTCTGGAGTCTAACATTCAAAAGGCACTCGGACAGGTCATTGGATAGGGAGGGTTTAGAGGGAAATGGGCCAAATGTGGGCAAATGGGATTGGCTTCAATGGTGCTTTCATTCAGTCACTGAATTCCTATCGAAGCTAAGGTAGATACAAATGCTGGAGGAACTCAGCGGGTGAGGCAGCATCAATGGAACGAAGGAATAGGTGACGTTTCGGGCCAAGACACTGCCTCTCGACCCGAAACGTCACCTATTCCATCGCTCCATAGATGCTGCCTCACCTGCTGAGTTCCTCCAGCATTTTTATCTACCATCTGCAGTTCCTTCTTAATCATCCTATCAAAGCTAATTCCATTCTCAAGGGCATCCTGGTCGGCACGGAGGAGTTGGGACAAGGTTTCCCAGCCGCGTGGCTCGACGGCTCTGGAGGAAGGCCACTGTTTTAAGTGAGCGAAGACAGAACTTTGTAAGTGAGATGAAGCAGATGGGAGCTGCTGCCAGACAGTCAAAGCTGGTAGTCAGCCAGTCTACCCCAAGTGAACTGCGTCCAACATGGCTGCTTTCCTGAGCAGGTGTTTGAAGCTGGTCTGAATAATGCATGAGGTGATTGAAAGCCAGACATTTGCCAGTGATTAGCTGTTCACATTTGCCCAATGTGTTATTCATAGGACAGGTCCCTGCTTCAGACAGAAGGCCCGTGGCAGAGCCCCAATAACTGCACACGACCTGCCTGTCAATCCCCGTGGAGCAAACTAGAGATGAATAACTTCATAAGGAAAGAACAATAACTTTTATTACAACTATTATTATTATTATTATTATTCATTGTGCCGCTTGCTCATTGCAATCCATAAATTTCATTTACTGCCCTCGACCTTTGCAATTCATAGATTCATTTGAATCATAAAAATCCCAATCACTTGGTTCAAATTCAAAGTGATTTTAATCTTTAAATTCATTTTTTTACAGTGGCTACTGTAGTGTTACAGCAGGCAAAGTGCAAGTCAAGGGCCTGTCCCACTTAGGCGATTTATTTAGGAGACGACAGGCACATGGTCGCCAGCCTGTATGGTCTCCTCAGTCGCCCAAAGAGTAGTCGAGTCTTTCTGGTCGCCACTGAATTTTGAAATGTTCAAAACTTTTCGGCAGCTGTTGTCTTGACATCAATGGGGGTAGCATGATGTAGCCATGTAACATGATGTAGCCATGTAGCATGGTGTAGCCATGTAGCATGATGTAGCATACATGAAGCCATGTAGCATTGTATTGTATTGTATTGTATTCAAATTTATTGTCATTGTCTCAGTTAGAGACAACGAAATGAATTTCCCTTACAGGCAGTATCATAAAATTAATAAATAATAATAAATAATAAAACATATTAAAAATAAAATAGAATTTAAAAAAAAGCACAAACACTGAAAGTCCACAACACAACCTAACACAGTGGCACCAAGGTGAGGAAGGCACCATAGTCCAGCCAGCCTCCCCTCCGATCTTCCCAGATGTTCACTCGTGGTCTAGGCCTTCCTAGCACCCGCAGTCACCGCCCCGGGTGGCCCGATGTTCAGGCCCTCACGCCGGGCTGGTGGAACGCCGACGCCGATCCCCGACGGTGAACATCCTCCTCCTCAGCGGCCCGGACCTCCCGATCAGCCGCCTCCCGCAGCCGGAGCCCGCAGCTCCCGAGTCCGCAGCTCCCGAGCCGGGCAGAGTCGCAGGACTCCGCGTTGTCCATCAGCGCCGCCCGCGTTGGGAGCCCGCAAACCTGCAAACCGCAGCTCCATGATGTCGGTGCAGCAGGTCCAGCACTCCGGGCTCCAGACGGCGATCCCCGGTAAGGCATCGCCAGCCCCGCGATGGTTCAGCGCTGTCCCGCCGCTGCTGGAGCTCTGGTCGATCCCAGCAGGAAAGGCCGCGCCAATCCAGTAGGTAGGCCGCTGGGGGGGGGGGGGGGGGGCGAGGACGCGACTCGAATAATAGTCGCGTCCTCACCAGGAAGCGGCTGAAGGACGGTATCCCCCGCACCGTACCCTCTTCCCCCACAAAAAAACACACTTTAACATAACTAAATAAACAAAAAAACAAAAAGATACCGGGCTGTAGGTGGAGGCTGCTGGCACCAGCGCCACCGGAAGTACAACACTGTATGATGGAGCCATGTAGCATGATGTAGCCATGTAACATGATGTAGCCATGTAGCATGGTGTAGCCATGTAGCATGATGGAGCCATGTAGCATGATGTAGGCATGTAGCATGATGTAGCCATGTAGCATGATGTAGCCATGTAGCATGATGTAGCCATGTAGCATGATGTAGCCATGTAACATGATGTAGGTGCTGTCGCCAGGATGATGTAAGGCCCTGTCCCACTTGGCGATAATTTAAATTTTAATGTTACCATTATAATTTTTTTGTATGCAAAAGAATATTGAATATTGAAAACATTGAATTTTTACCATGCTATCTCCACACACAGACAGCACCCGAGGTCAGGATTGAACCCACGTCACAGGCGCTGTGAGGCAGCAGCTCTACCCACTGCATCTTAAGGTAAAACTGCAGATGCTGGAAAAATCGAAGGTAGACAAAAATGCTGGAGCAACTCAGCGGGTCTCGACCCGAAACGTTGCCTATTTCCTTCGCTCCATAGATGCTGCCTCACCCGCTGAGTTTCTCCAGCATTTTTGTCTACCTTCGATTTTGCCAGCATCTGCATTTCTTTCTTAAATATTACAGGCACTTAAAAGATCGCAAAAGTGGGACAGGCCCTTTAAAAGGAAATTGAAAGTAGCTTTTTAAAAAACAATAGATAGATAGATAGATAGATAAATACTTTATTAATCCCCTTATTCAGGGGAAATTCTGATGTCCATGCAGCACACTAATAAAAATACAACACAGTATTCATAAAGAAATTCAACACCAAAACATCCCCCCACAGTGATTCCCACTGTGGGGGAAGGCACAAAGTCCAGTAGGCAGGATTATTGGATAAAAATAGTTCACAAAAACATGTTACCTAATGACAGTAGCAGAAAAAAATCGCCCACATAATTTTAATTATCTATGTTCATTTGCATCAAGATTCTCCCACTGCACGCAAAGAACAGAGTTACTTCTATAAATAAGAAGGAACTGCAGTTGCTGGAAAATCGAAGGTAGACAAAAATGCTGGAGAAACTCAGCGGGTGCAGCAGCATCTATGGAGCAAAGGAAATAGGCAACGTTTCGGGCCGAAACCCGGAAGGGTTTCAGCCCGAAACGTTGCCTATTTCCTTCAGGGTTTCGGCCTGAAACGTTGCCTATTCCCTTCAGGGTTTCGGCCCGAAACGTTGCCTATTTCCTTCGCTCCATAGATGCTGCTGCACCCGCTGAGTTTCTCCAGCATTTTTGTCTACCTACTTCTATAAGTAACTGTACATTTTATTACATAAAATTTAAAGAACAAGCAGTCATGAACCCTATTGTAGTAAAAGTAATTTGGGGTCAAGGAGGGAATGAACTCAATTATCAGCAAGGCACTGATGGAATCATTCATTGACTCCACACTGCCAGAGGGGAATATTACACTGGATCTTCCACCCAGCAATCTAATGGCTTGTGCGTGTCTGAATTTTCAACACATTATCCTGCTTGCTTCTCTCTGCCTGCACGCTTTACTCCCTCCCCCCCCACCCCCCCCCCCCCCCCTCTACTCCTTCCCCTATCCTCCCATTGCTCACCTCTTCCCTCCTCACCCCCTCACCTCATTGAAACATATAAGATTGTTAAGGGTTTCGACACACTAGAGGCAGGAAACATGTTCCCGATGTTGGGGGAGTCCAGAACCAGGGGCCACAGTTTAAGAATAAGGAGTAAGCCATTTAGAACGGAGACGAGGAAACACTTTTTCTCACAGAGAGTTGTGAGTCTGTGGAATTATCTGCCTCAGAGGGTGATGGAGGCAGGTTCTCTGGATGCTTTCAAGAGAGAGCTAAATAGGACTCTTAAAAATAGAGTCAGGGGATATGGGGAGAAGGCAGGAACGGGGTACTGATTGGGGATGATCAGCCATGATCACATTGAATGGTGATGCTGGCTCGAAGGGCCGAATGGCCTACTCCTGCACCTATTGTCCACTGTCTATTGTCTCACACTTCTTTGTCTTTTCATCTTAGTTTAATTTAAACGTTCAGCGTGGAAACAGGCCCTTCGGCCCACCGAGTCCATGCCGACCATTGATCACCCGCTCTCTCCAGTTCTACGTTATTCCACTTTCTCATCCATTCCCTGCACACCTGGGGGCTATTTACAGGGGGACAATTAACCCACAAACCCACACGTCTTGGGGATATGGGAGGAAACCGGAGCACCCGGAAGAAACCCACACGATCACGGGGAGAACGTACAAACTACACACACAGACAGCACCCGGGGTCAGGATTGAACCCACGTCTCAGGCGCTGCGAGGCAGGTCTTTATCCACCCATCTGCCAATGAAAACTACCCTCTCATCTGTGTCCCACTTGCCAGAATCTTGTCCTGTCCCCACCTCTCTTACATCTTTAGTTTAGATTTGTTTATTGTCACAAGTACCGAGGTAGAATCAAACGCATTTTCACCCCCTCTACAAACAGTCTGAGGAAGGATCCCGATCCGAAACGTCACCTATCCATGTTCTCCACAGATGCTGCCTGACCCGCTGAGTTACTCCAGCACTCTGTGAAACGTCACCTATCCATGTTCTCCACAGAAGCTGCCTGACCCACTGAGTTACTCCAGCACTCTGTGAAACGTCACCTATCCATGTTCTCCACAGATGCTGCCTGACCCGCTGAGTTACTCCAGCACTCTGTGAAACGTCACCTATCCATGTTCTCCACAGATGCTGCCTGACCCGCTGAGTTACTCCAGCTCTCTGTGTCTTTCACTGCATGTGTGGCCCTGCTTCCCACAGGCTCCACAACAGTTTATTCTTCACCTTCCATCACAGGCGTTGAATACTGGTTGGCATGGGTCTAGTCTTGGCAGTGTATGTTAAACAGGGTTATGACTGGCATTAAAATGCTAATCTGCCAGTTCACACAACAAGCACTCGGGGGACAACAAAAACATCTGCACGATATGCATCCTCATTAAAAACGCCGACATGAAGCCTCCTTGGGCCAGTTTGTAAGCACCAAGGGTGTCAGCAGATACTCCTGGCCATGTGCTGCTACAGATATGGCAGGTTAGGGATGGTGTGGGAGCCAACTCGGTTCAACATCCCAGGCCAGATAATCAATGGCTGCTGCTTGATCCTGCAGGCAGGGATCATTCCTCTTCACAGGACAGATGGTCGCAGTTCCTTTCATTCTTCTCTTGAACTGGTGCCCAGCCACCGTTGTCAATGCCTCCATCAATAGCCCTGTGCCTTACGAGCGGTCAGGAGAAACCAGAAGAGCCGTTCCAACACCCGATGTGTGCTATAGACATGGCTGCTCACTCCGCTGTTAGCTCCCTAATCCACAATCTTCACACTAAATATACGGTGCTTTGGTCTTGCTAGAGTCACAAGTGCAACGTTTAGATACTAACAGTCCAACAGTGTACGATCCATACATTCTCCCAACAAAGTGAATATGGACAATGCTCAATTCAAAATAGACCAGAGAACTGTGCCAGTAAAGGAGCAGGCCCTTCGGCCCGCCCTATCAGTCCATGCCCAACATGATGCCAAGGCCAACTCTTACCTGCTTGCATATGATCCATATCCTTTATTCCCTGTGTGGGGTCAAGGAAAGAGTGTTCACATCGCGGCCCTGTTTCCACCAATCTTCCCACCACCATGCATCTAATGGACGGATTTAAGAGAGAGTTAGATAGAGCTCTAGGGGCTAGTGGAGTCAAGGGATATGGGGAGAAGGCAGGCACGGGTTATTGATAGGGGACGATCAGCCATGATCACAATGAATGGCGGTGCTGGCTCGAAGGGCCGAATGGCCTCCTCCTGCACCTAATTTCTATGTTTGTATGTTTCCAAGCATAAGACGCGACGACTAACACCATTGTATGCAGATGCCGAGAAGTGTGTTCAGCTCTGGGTGAACAATTTCTGATCTTGTGATGCGGACTCGATAAGTAGATTCCCTGCCTATCCAAAAGTCTCAAATTCCACTTTTCTATCTGCTGTAGCGGCACCTAATGGTGGGGCTGGGAAGTCAGAACCCTCGTCATTTGCTCAACCTGTCTGGTCTCACTACACTGCCTCCACCCCCACCCCTGGCAGCGCGTTCCAGGCACCCACCACCCTCTGTGTAAAAAAAACATGGCCCGCACCTCTCCTTTATATGTTGTTCCTCTCACTTTAAATATGTGCCCTCTAGTGTTTGCCAGTTTCCACCTCGCGGAAAGATTCTGACTGCCTGACCTATCTGAGCCTCTCATACTTCCGTCAGATCTCTTCTTCACCACTGACATCCCTGAAAAAACAATCCTGGTAGGTTTCTTCCGGCTGCTCTGGTTTCCTCCCACATCCCAAAGACGTGCAAGTTTGTAGGTTAATTGTCCCTCTGTAAATTACCCCAAGTGTGTAGGGAGTGGATGAGAAAGTGGGATAACATGGAACTAGTGTCTAGGAAGGAACTGCAGAAGATACCGAAGATATACACAAAGTGCTAGAGTAACTCAGCGGGTCAGGCAGCATCTATGGAGCTAAGGAAATAGGCAACGTTTTGGGCTGAAACCCGTAAGGGTTTCGGCCCGAAACGTTGCCTATTTCCAGAAGGATTTCGGCCCGAAACGTTGCCTATTTCCTTAGCTCCATAGATGCTGCTGCACCATAACTCAGCGGGTCAGGCAGCATCTGTGGAGAACATGGATAGGTGACGTTTCACAGAGTGCTGGAGTAACTCAGCGGGTCAGGCAGCATCTGTGGAGAACGTGGAGAGGTGACGTTTCACAGAGTGTTGGAGTAACTCAGCGGGTCAGGCAGCATCTGTGGAGAACATGGATAGGTGACGTTTCACAGAGTGCTGGAGTAACTCAGCGGGTCAGGCAGCATCTGTGGAGAACATGGATAGGTGACGTTTCACAGAGTGCTGGAGTAACTCAGCGGGTCAGGCAGCATCTGTGGAGAACATGGATAGGTGACGATTCGGGTCAGCGCCCTTCTTCAGACTAGTGTGTAGAACTAGTGTGAAGTGGTGACCGATGGTCAGCATGGACTCAGTGGGCCGAAGGGCCTGCTTCTTTGCTATTTGTGATGTTTCAAGCATCCATTGCTAATATGAATAACTATGTACCACTCTTTAGAAGGAGGCTGCAGAGGAACTGTTGAAGGCACCGGCCTTTAGCCCAAGGTAACCAGACTGTGGCAACTTTCCAAAGTATTTAATCCAATAATTTTCATTATTTTCTCTCTACAAGACAATTATTTGTTACCAAAGGATTACAGCTTGCCCGCACTCACAGCCTGGATTCAGTTTTAATGAGAAATGTTCTACACGCCTTATCAAGGGCTTATCTGGGCAATATTACGCGGCAACATTCTCGAAGCAGCCACCCATCCCGGCTGGGCTTTAACCTTGCCACACAGTGGCCTGACCTCAGGGGCACAAGGGCCTGACCTCAGGGGCACAAGGGCCTGAGCTACTGGGAAACGTCGGGCAGGTGAGGACTTTATTGCTCGGAGCACAGAGGGAGATCTTACAGAGGTGTACAAAGCCATGAGGAGTATTATAGACAATGTCAAGTCAAGTCAAGTCAACTTTATTTGTCACATACACATACAGGATGTGCAGTGAAATGAAAGTACCAATGCCTGCGGGTTTGTGCAAAACTAGAGAACAACAGAACAGAACAGAACCAGTATTTACATTTAAAAAAAGACACAACAGTAAATTAGTAAATTAGTCCCTGATGAGATAAGAGTTTACAGTCCTGACGGCCTGTGGGAAGAAACTCCGTCTCATCCTCTCTGTTTTCACAGCATGACAGCGGAGGCGTTTGCCTGACCGTATCAGCTGGAACAGTCTGTTGCTGGGGTGGTAGGGGTCCCTCATTATCTTGCTGGCTCTGGATCTGCACCTCCTGGTGTATAGGTCCTGCAGGGGGGCGAGTGTAATTCCCATGGTGCGTTCGACCGAACGTACTACTCTCTGCAGAGCCTTCTTGTCCTGGGCAGAGCTGTTTCCAAACCAGATCGAGATGTTTCCGGACAAGATGCTTTCTACAGCCCCAGAGTAGAAGCACTGAAGGATCCTCAGAGAGACTCTGAATTTCCTCAGCTGCCTGAGGTGGTAAAGGCGCTGCCTTGCCTTACTCACCAGTACGGCAGTGTGTGTTGTCCATGTCAGATCCTCTGTGATGTGGACTCCCAGGTAATTAAAGCTGCTCACCCTATCCACAGTAGTCCCATTTATCCCCAGTCTTTTACCCCGAGCAGGGGAATCAAGAACCAGAAGAGGATAAAGGTTTATGGTGAGAGGGGAACATGAAAGGCAACTTTTTCACTCCGAGATAGAAATATCTCAGTGGAATAACTCAGTGGGTCAGGCAGCATCCCTGGAGAAAATGAATAGGTAGCGTTTCAGGTTGGAACCCTTCTCAGACGTGTTCATGCAGAGGGTGGTGGGAATATGGAATGAGCTGCCGGAGGAGGCAGTTGAGGCAGGTACTATAGCAGCATCTTGACCCGAAACATCACCCTTCTATCCAAAGATGCTGCTTGTCCTGCTGAGTTGCTCCAGCATTTTGTGTCTATCTTCGGTGTAAACCAGCATCTGCAGTTCCTTCCGACAGCATTTGTTGTTTGGTGTCAGGGCTTATGGGGAGAAGGCAGGAGAATGGGTTTAGGAGGGAGAGATAGATCAACCATGATTGAATGACGGAGTAGACTTGATGGGCCGAATGGCCTAATTCTGCTGCTATCATTTATGAACTTATCTAAAAGACTTTTGAAAAGGTATGTGGATAAAAAAGGTTTTGAGGGATATGGGCCAAACACATGGGCAAATGAGTAGATGCAACAGCTTGTTCGGTATGGATGTTGGGCCGAAGGGCCTGTTTCCATGTTGTATGATTCTATGAAGTTGTGCAGCTCTCACCATTAACAAAGGAGGTCCGTTTTTACCGCATTGGTTTATCAGCTAAAGATGACCCGTGAGGCAGGTACTATAGGCCACAGTGGGCAGTGGAGGCCAAGTCATTGGGTGGATTTAAGATAGAGTTAGATAGAGCTCTAGGGGCTAGTGGAGTCAAGGGATATGGGGAGAAGGCAGGCACGGGTTATTGATGGGGGACGATCAGCCATGATCACAATGAATGGCAGTGCTGGCTCGAAGGGCCGAATGGCCTCCTCCTGCACCTATTGTCTATGTTTCTATGTTTCTATGACTGCAGTTAAAGCTATCTGATTGGAATTCCTGATGTCATTCAAGCTACCTTTCCAAAAGAAACCGGTTTCACTGACGGAAGAGAAGCAAAGATCAACTTTCTGGAGTCCAGTCCGGACCTTCCTCAGAGGAAGTGTGTTAAAAAAAAGCAATTTGCAGATGGATGGACAAATGGAACTGCAGGTGCCGGTATATAAGAAGAAAGAAATCGAAGAGGTGGTGGAGGGAGGGGGGAAGGGCAGAGGAAGAGTGGGATAGTGGAAGAAATGGGTGTGCATCAGGTGGGGCGTAGGGTAGAGAGGGAGAATAAAGAAGGGCCACAGTGGTTTAGGAAGGCACTGCAGATTCTGGTTTAAACCGAAGATAGACACGTTTTCATGAGAGTTAGATTTAGCTCTCAGGGCTAAATGATTCAAGGGATAGGGGGAGAAAGCAGGAACGGGATACTGATTTTAGATGATCAGCCATGATCATATTGAAAGGGGGTGCTGGCTCGAAGGGCCTATTTTCTATGTTTTTATGTTTCTTACAAGCTGGAGTCACTCAGCGGGACAGGCAGCATCTCGAGAGAGAGAGAGGGAATGGGTGACGATTCGGGTCGGGATCCTTCTTCAGACTAGTTTGGGAAAAGGGAAACAAGAGATATAGACGGTGATGTGGAGAAATAAAGAACAATGAATGAAAGTTGTGCAAAAAAGTGACTATGATAAAGAAAACAGGCCATTGTTAGCGGTTGTTTAAGAAGGAACTGCAGATGCTGGAAAATCAAAGGTAGACAAAAATGCTGGAGAAACTCAGCGGGTGCGGCAGCATCTATGGAGCGAAGGAAATAGACAACGTTTCGGGCCGAAACCCTTCCGGGTTTCGGCCCGAAACGTTGCCTATTTCCTTCAGGGTTTCGGCCCGAAACGTTGCCTATTTCCTTTGCTCCATAGATGCTGCTGCACCCGCTGAGTTTCTCCAGCATTTTTGTCCACAGGGCATTGTTAGCTGTTTGTTAGGTGGAAACGAGAAGCTGGTGCGACTTGGGTGGGGGAGGGATAGAGAGAGAGGGAATGCCGGGGCTACTTGAAGTGAGAGAAATCAACATTCATACCACGGGGCTGTAAGCTGCCCAAGCGAAATATGAGATGGTGTTCAGTGTTTGAGTCGGGAGCAGATTCCTCAGCTGGGGGATAATGTGCCCCTTTGATTGTGTAAGATGTCAGAGAGTCAGAGTCGTGGCTGCCTTCTATCCTGTCAGCAGCGTTAATGGGATGGGAAATGTCAGAGCTTGCCACTGCTTGCCAACACATATCTCAGTTCTACTTTGCGAGCAGCATGCCACAAGACCAGCAATCACCGGCTCTATTTATACCGTGACGGTGAGAAGTATCAGTGACCTGAGAGTCGGTTCCTGCAGCGACCGAGTGACACATGTCAAGCTCGCTCCCCAACAAGTTCTATTTTAATGCGATACGGAGTCGCATTAAACATCTGGGAGTGCAGCGGCGGCTGGAATGCCCGCTGATTAAGAGTGTTTACACTTCCACAAGGCATCCCATGGCTGTGTATCAGCAAGTAGCAGTGGGCAGCAGATCACAACCTCGCAGCATCTGCTTTCAAACGCTGCCGATTACGGCAAATGCCATTTGCTGCTTTCCACGTAGTGTAGTTTAGTCTAGAGATACAGCACGGAAACAGGCCCTTCGGCTCACCGAGTCCGCACCGACCATATTAACGCTATCCTACACACACCAGGGACAATTTTTACATTTATACCAAGCCAATTTACATACAAACCAGCACGTCTTTGGAGTGTGTAGGAAACCGGAGATAGACAATAGGTGCAGGAGTAGGCCATTCGGCCCTTCGAGCCAGCACCGTCATTCAATGTGATCATGGCTGATCATCCCCAATCAGTACCCCGTTCCTGCCTTCTCCCCATATCCCCTGACTACGCTATTTTTAAGAGCCCTATCTCGCTCTCTCTTGAAAGTATCCAGAGAATTCCACACTCACCACTCTGTGTGTGAAAAAAGTGTTTCCTTGTCTCCGTTCTCAATGGCTTACCCCTTATTCTTAAACTGTGGCCCCTGGTTCTGGACTCCCCCAACATCGGGAACATGTTTCCTTCCTCCAGTGTGTCCAAACCTTTAATAACCTTATATGTTTCAATGAGATCTCCTCTCATCCTTCTAAATTCCAGAGTATGCAAGCCCAGCCGCTCCATTCTCTCAGCATATGAGAGATCTCGAGAAAACCCACGCAAGGCCACGGGGAGAATACACAAACTCCGTGCAGCCAGCGCCCGTAGTCGGGATCAAACCCGGGGTCCCTGGCACTGCAAGCGCTGTAAGGCAGCAACTCTACCGCTGCGCCACCATGACCTCCACTTCTGATCAGAGTTGGAGATATGGAATTCCTGAAGTCAGTTAATTTGAGGAAGGACATTCTTGCTATTGAGGGAGTGCAGCGTAGGTTTACAAGGTTAATTCCCGGGATGGCGGGACTGTCATATGCTGAGAGAATGGAGCAGCTGGGCTTGTACCCTCTGGAGTTTAGAAGGATGAGAGGGTATATCATTGAAACATATAAGATTGTCTTTGTCGGCGACTGCCGGCACCCGTCATAGTCGCAGCAGGTGGCCGAAAATGTTCAACATGTTGAAAATCCAGCGGCGACCAGAAAAAGGTATGACTCTTTGGGCGACTACTCACGACCATACAGGTATGGTGGTGAGTAGCCGCCCAAAGAGTCGTACCTTTTTCTGGTCGCCGCTGGATTTTCAACACGTTGAAAATTTACGCCGACCCGCTGCGACTAATGACGGGTACTGGCAAGTCGCCGAAAAAAAATTGCTTAAGTGGGACAGCCCCCTTAACTCTCCCCTCCAAATTCAGAACGTGTATTTGAACAGATTCGTACGTTCCAGTGAGCTTTGTGCCTTTCAAAGAATTGGATGCCGAAATAAGGCCATTTCATGACACAAGTGGCTGTTCAATTTGATTTCGTCTTAAGCCCCTCTTAGAGTGGTCGGGCTGGGTAGAGCTTTAATCTGGACAAGGTTTGCTCTCAGTTTGACAGAAGTGTTTAATCCTCTGCAGAACCCATTCCCCCCCGACACTTTGTGCCTTTTAACTCGTATCTGAAAGAAGCGGCTGGGAATGATAGCACTCTCTCCAGAGGTGATAAAAGGCAGCCCACACCATTAAAGTGACTGTAAATAGCCAGCCATCACCCTGGATAATGTGAAGCCTGTCACTAAAGGCACATGTATCAACTTGCTGATTTATTTGATCTTTTATGCATGCCCCCGAAAATTACTGACTACAGTAAGTAAAACATGTTTCATCTTCAGAGAGCGGGTGGAGAATAATGCTCACACCTGGTTCACTGTGTAGCCCCCCTGTACATAACATGGGCCAACAAGCTTCAAATACTTTGGTCCATTTGCTGGCAGTTGCTATGGTTGCAGTCAAGCCAGAGATCATGGTTTGATATTCCCTTTGACTTTGTTTCTTGTTTCACCTCCAACAGAATAGGGCAGACTGAATAATTCCCAGTCTCCGCCCGCATTCGTTACACCGCTAATATGGATGTACTTTGTAGAGAGTGACACCGTCACAGTCTCAGGTAATCTCATCTCCCACTCTCTCACTTCTCAGCTGGATGTGGACTCACACTCACTCACACTCACACTCACACACACACACACATGCACGCACGCACACGCACGCACACACACGCACACACACACTCACACACACACTTGCACGCACGCGCACACATACACACACACGCACATATACACACCCACACACACACACACACATGCACGCACGCACACACACACTCACACACACTCACACTCACGCACACACACACACACACACACACGCACGCACACACATACACACACACACACATGCACACACACGCACACACACACGCACACACACACGTACTCACTCACACACACGCACTCACACACACGCACTCACACACACGCACTCACACACACGCACTCACACACACGCACACACACACGCACTCACTCACACACACGCACACACACACACGCGCACACACACACAAACACACACACATGTACACACACACGCACACACTCACATGTACACACACACACACACACAGACACACACATGTACACACATACACACACACCCACACACACACACATGTACACACGCACACACGTACACACACACATTGAAGTTTAATGCGTGCCAGCTGCCAGGTCATTCAATCCATCCACAGCACCACAATGACCCCTGAGTTCACAGGTCAGTGTAGAATATTACCTCCGCTCCATGAAGATCGTTGTCACAAAGTGGTCGGTTTTTGAGTGAAAATGTCTTTGCTGTTATAAAGTATAAACAAGGAACTGTTGGGTTGGGCCGAAGGGCCTGTTTCCGTACTGAGTTAGTCCCAGGCACTCCCTCAGTGTTTCCCCGAGTTAGTTCCAGATGCTCCTCAGTATTGTCCTGAGTGAGTTCTGGACACTCACAGAGAGTTAGATAGAGCTCTTAGGGATAGCCGAGTTAAGGGGTATGGGGAGAAGGCAGGAACGGGGTACTGATTGTGGATAATCAGCCATGATCACATTGAATGGCGGTGCTGGCTCAAAGGGCCGAATGGCCTACTCCCGCACTCTCTCAGTTCTGCCCAGAGTTGGTTCCAAGTCAAGTCAAGTCAACTTTATTTGTCAATTACACATACAAGATGTGCAGTGAAATGAAAGTGGCAATGCCTGCGGGATTGTGCAAAACAACAGAACAACAGAACAGAACCAGTATTTACATTTTTTTTAAAGACACAACAGCAAATTAGTCCCTGGTGAGATTAGAGTTTACAGTCCTGACGGCCTGTGGGAAGAAACTACGTCTCATTCTCTCTGTTTCCACAGCGTGACAGCTGAGGCGTTTGCCTGACCGTAGCAGCTGGAACAGTCTGTTGCTGGGGTGGTAGGGGTCCTTCATTATCTTGCTGGCTCTGGATCTGCACCTCCTGGTGTATAGGTCCTGCAAGGGGGTGAGTGTAGTTCCCATGGTGCGTTTAGCCGAACGCACTACTCTCTGCAGAGCCTTCCTGTCCTGGGCAGAGCAATTCCCAAACCAGATCGAACATCTTCAACAGCTTCTTCCCCCAGGCCATCCAACTCCTCAACACTCACCCCCCCCCCCCCCCCCCCCCCCCTATATTCTGCACCCTCTTCAATCTTGAATCTGAATCTTGAATGTTACCGGACAAGATGCTTTCTACAGCCCCAGTGTGGAAAGGTGCTCTCTGAGCACTGTTCCAGTGCTGGCCCGGGCTGATGTAGATCCAGATGTCCCCTCTGGCCTGCTCTGTCATACACCCTATAGCTGCTTGTAGCTGCTTCCACTGAAAAGCGTGGGTTGGTGAAGTGTCGCGGGCAGATTAACCTCAGATCCACAGCTTGGGCGGATTTAAGGCTTCATTTCAAATGTCGACGATTACTTCAGTCACTTGCCTTGCTTCTTTTTACTCTAGTTCCAATTTACTGCGCCAACATTCTTCACCACGTTGACCAGCTGGCATTGCGGGCTAAACCGTTAAATCACTGCACCAGATGCTGATTACAATTGCACACATTAGGCTAAATCACTCTGAGAAGGGAGCGTTTTAGAATCTGTTCTGCCGGGGATTACACTTTGCCTGTCATGCCTGTAGTATTTTCATTCCAATCCTTTACCTCGATGTGTGAATCACCGTATCCAGTAAGTAGACACACATATAGCAGTACGGAAATTAGACACAAAATGCTGGAGTAACTCAGCGGGACAGGCAGCATCTCTGGGTCTCAACCCGAAACGTCACCCATCCCTTCACGCCAGAGATGCTGCCTGTCCCGTTGAGTTACTCCAGCATTTTGTGTCTACCTTCGGTTTAAACCAGCATCTGCAGTTCCTTCTTACACATAGATGCAGTACAGCTCAGGAGCAGGCCCTTCGGCCCACAATGTCCATGCTGTACATGTTGGCAATTTAAACTAATCTCCTTTGCCTGCACCTGACCTGAACTGATGCGCTGCAATGCTGAGAACTATATTCTGCACTCCGTATCTTCCTCTAGTCTTTGACATTTCTATCTTGAGAGAAAAGGTTCTCAGAGTGAGGCCCAGCGCAAATTGGAGGAACAGCACCTCATGCTTCGCTTGGGCAGCTTACACCCCAGCGGTATCAACATTGACCTCTCTAACTTCAGATAGACCTTACTTTCCCTCTCTCTCTATCCCTTCCCCTTTCCCAGTTCTCCCACCCGTCTTACTGTCTCCAACTACATTCTATCTTTGTCTCACCCACTCCCTTGACATCAGTCTGCTGAAGGGTCTAGACCCGAGACGTCACCCATTCCATCGCTCCAGAGATGCTGCCTGTCCCGTTGAGTTACTCCAGCATTTTGTATCTGTCTTCGGTATGAACGTTGATTTGTCTCATTTCGAGTAACACTTGCATTCCCTCCCACTCCCACTCGTCCACCACCCCCAGCCCCTCCCCCCGCTCTAGTCGTCCTACCCGTTCCACTGTTTGCATCCTTATATCCTCCTGTACTGCAAGGAATAAAGCCCAGTCTGCCCAACCTCTCCTTACAGCTCAGGCCCTCGGGTCCTGGCAACATCCTCGTAAATCGTAAACAATATACAATAGACAATAGGTGCAGGAGTAGGCCATTCGGCCCTTCCAGCCATCACCGCCATTCAATGTGATCATGGCTGATCATCCCCAATCAGTACCCCGTTCCTGCTTTCTCCCCATATCCCCTGACTCCGCTATTTTTAAGAGCCCTATCTAGCTCTCTCTTGAAAGCATCCAGAGAACCTGCCTCCACCGCCCTCTGAGGCAGAGAATTCCACAGACTCACCACTCTCTGTAAGAAAAAGTGTTTCCTCATCTCCGTTCTAAATGGGTTACCCCTTATTCTTAAACTGTGGCCCCCGGTTCTGGACTCCCCCAACATCGGGAACATGTTTCCTGCCTCTTGTGTGTCCAAACCCTTAACAACGTGCCGGCTTTGATGGCCATTGCCCAGTAAATAATCACAGGAGCAGCGTTCAGTGTCTAATCAATTACAGAGATTAGTGGAGCTTGCGAGGCTGGCATCGTGGCGGAATCGAATTGCTTCGAGTAACAGGACCCCTGCGACAATTTCCTGCCACACTTTTGTAATTCCCACCATTAATGGTCTTTCTTCCCCGGATGATCTGTCAAAAGCTTCAAACTGTATGAAAGTACATAATGAACAGCAGATAAATGTTTTCGACTGTGAGGTATAAATGCTGTACAGAGTAGCGGTGTGTCACAGCAGTATAAACGCTTTCAGGCAATTAACATCGACATCATCTACACGGACAAGTTTGCCCGGATGGGAATTTTCTGAAAATCCGGCCTGTATCATTAATTATATAATGGTATATGGACACACTGATCTGTTTTGTAGTCAATGCCTACTATGTCCTCAACAGTGGTCTTACCTTTATCCCCCTCCATCCCCACCTCAATGAATTCCGCGCCCACCACGACTAGGAGCTCTTCTACCGTCGCCTCCGCCTCACAGCGCACTTCCATGGGAAGGAGTCCTCGCCCCCCACTGATGACCCCTTTTCCCGTCTCCAACGCACCCCCTCCTCGTGGAACCCCCCTCGTGGCCAATTTCCGGCATTAGAACTCTTCATCAATAACTGCCTTCGCAACCGCCTCAACTTCTCCACTCCCCTGTCTCACTCCAATCTCTCCCCCCATGAACGTTCCTCCATCGACTCACTCGGCAACAACCCAGATTGTGTTATCAAACCCGCCGACAAGGGAGGTGCCGTGGTAGTCTGGCGCGTCGATCTCTACAAAGCTGAGGCCACGAGCCAACTCTCGGACACCTCCTCCTACTTACCCCTGGACCATGACCCCACTGACGAGCACCAGGCCACCATCTCCAGCACCATCACCGACTTCATCAACTCCAATGCCCTGCCCGACCGAGCCTCCAACCTCATCGTTCCCCAGCCCCGCACAGCCCGGTTTTACATTCACCCCAAAATCCACAAACCTGACTGTCCCAGAAGACCCATTGTCTCTGCCTGTTCGTGCCCCACCGAACTAATTTCCAAATACCTTGACTCCATCCTATCCCCCTTGGTTAAATCCCTCCCCACCTATGTTCAAGACACCTCAGACACTCTCCGCCGTCTCCGCGCATTCCATTCTCTAGGCCCTCACCCCCTCATCTTCACCATGGACGTCCAGTCACTCTACACCTCCATCCCCCACCAGGATGGCCTCAAAGCCCTCCGGTTCTTCCTCGATCAGAGAAGAAACCTATACCCAGCCACTGACACTCTCCTCCGCCTAGCGGAGCTGGTCCTTACCCTCAATAACTTCACGTTCGACTCCTCCCATTTCCTCCAAATACAAGGCGTAGCTATGGGCACACGCATGGGCCCCAGCTATGCCTGCCTATTTGTCGGTTACGTCGAGCAATCCTTGTTCAATACATACCAGGGCCCCATCCCCGACCTCTACCTCCGCTACATCGACGACTGCTTTGGTGCCACCTTCTGCACCTACACACAACTGACTGACTTCATCCACTTCACCACTAACTTCCATCCGGCGCTCAAATACACCTGGACCATTTCTGACACTTCCCTACCATTCCTTGACCTCACTACCTCCATCGCAGGTGATATACTTCTGACCGACATCCACTATAAACCCACTGACTCCCATGGCTATCTGGACTACACTTCTTCCCACCCTGCTTCCTGTAAGGACTCCATCCCCTACTCCCAATTCCTCCGTCTACGCCGCATCTGCTCCACGGATGAGGCGTTCCACACCAGGACATCTGAAATGTCCTCATTATTCAGGGAACGGGGGTTCCCCTCCTCCACCATAGATGAGGCTCACACCAGGGTCTCGTCCATACCCCGCAACACTGCTCTCTCTCCCCATCCCCCCACTCGCAACAAGGGAAGAGTCCCCCTAGTCCTCACCTTTCACCCCACCAGCGGTCACATACAAAAAGTAATCCTCCATCAGTTTCGCCACCTCCAACATGACCCCACCACTCGCCACATCTTCCCATCTACCCCCATATCTGCCTTCTGCAAAGACCGCTCCCTCCATAACTCCCTTGTCCATTCTTCCCTTCCCTCCTGTACCACCCCCTCCCCGGGCACTTTCCCTTGCAACTTGTCCCTTTACTTCCCCCCTCGACTCCGTTCAAGGACCCAAGCAGTCGTTCCAGGTGCGACAGAGGTTTACCTGCAGCTCCTCCAACCTCATCTATTGCATCCGCTGCTCTAGATGTCAGCAGATCTATATCGGTGAGACCAAGCGGAGGTTGGGTGATCGTTTCGCCGAACACCTCCGCTCGGTCCGCAAGAACCTACCTGACCTCCCGGTGGCTCAGCACTTCAACTCCCCCTCCCACTCCGTCTCCGACCTCTCTGTCCTGGGTCTCCTCCATGGCCACAGCGAGCAGCACCGGAAATTGGAGGAACAGCACCTCATATTCCGCTTGGGGAGTCTGCAGCCTGGGGGCATGAACATCGAATTCTCCCAATTTTGTTAGTCCTTGCTGTCTCCTCCCCTTCCTCAGTCCCCCTGCTGTCTCCTCCCATCCCCCAGCCATAGGGCTCCTCCTCCTTTTTCCTTTCTTGTCCCCGACCCCCCACCCCCGATCAGTCTGAAGAAGGGTTTCGGCCCGAAACGTCGCCTATTTCCTTCGCTCCATAGATGCTGCTGCACCCGCTGAGTTTCTCCAGCTTTTTTGTGTACCTACTATGTTCTGTTGTGCTGAAGCAAAGCAAGAATTTCATTGACCTATCAGGGACACATGACAATAAACTCTCTTGAATCTTGAACTTAATTGTAGGTTATTGTCCAATGCCATTCATCAGAAGCAAGGTACAAACTAACTGCAAAGAAGATCAGCAATGAGGGTGGACAACAATGACATCAGGAAGATGTGAGGAACTGCAGCTGCTCATATACAAAAACAGGCACAAAGTGCTGGAGTAACTCAGCGGGTCAGGCAGCATCTCTGGAGCATTCCCTGCCTCAACTACCTCCTCCGGCAGCTCGTTCCATACACCCACCACCCCCTGTGTGGAAAAGTTACCCCTCAGGTTCCCGTTAATTCTTTCCCCTCCCTCACCTTAAACCTGGTTCTCAATTCCCCTACTCTGAGCAAGAGACTCTGTGTGTTTACCTGATCTATTCCTCTCGTGTTCAAGAAGGAACTGCAGATGCTGGTAAATCGAAGGTGGACAAAAATGTTGGAGAAACTCAGCGGGTGAGGCAGAATCTAAGGAGCAAAGGAAATAGGCAACGTTTCGGGCCGAAACCCTTCTTCAGATGAAGGGTTTTATTCACCTCTCATTATTTTATACACCTCTATTCCACAGACTCGCCACTCTCTGTGAGAAAAAGTGTTTCCTCGTCTCCGTTCTAAATGACTTACTCCTTATTCTTAAACTGTGGCCCCTGGTTCTGGACTCCCCCAACATCGGGAACATGTTTCCTGCCTCTAGCGTGTCCAAGCCCTTAACAATCTTATATGTTTCAATTGCACAATTATTTTGTTATTATATAGATTTTCTAATTATGTTGGAACACGGTGCTTACTTTCTTAATATTTTACAAAATATTGCAATGGTTTAAAAAAAAAAATGCATATTTTATGTCAAAACGAACTGGGGTTTCCAATGGTTTGCAAATGGTGGAGAATAATGTCAACTTGTGATTAATTCATCCTGGGGACGTGGACAGATTTATGGGCAAGGGCCAACTCCTAGAGCTAACCATTTAAACCAGTAAAACTTCGGTGGACTCAAATATAATTTGCACTCATCGACCCTCTGGGCCAGGGAGGGATATATCGTTTTACGAGGGGTGGTTACTTATAGGCCTGTCAGTTTCAGAGTTTGCAGCTTGAGTCATAACTCTCCAAGGGGGACACACATTTCTCAAGACTCCAAAAGGAACGTTGAGCTGTATGTCAGCACCCAGCAAGTACACAGACTGTTGCAACATACAGTCATCACTCCCAGACAGGTGTGGGTCGGTGCAGGAGAGACAAGTGTCTGTGGTTGCAGTAAACATAGAAACAATGTAGGTTGTCAAAAATGTTGGAGAAACTCAGCGGGTGCAGCAGCATCTATGGAGCGAAGGAAATAGGCAACGTTTCGGGCCGAAACCCTTCCGGGTTTCAGCCCGAAACGTTGCCTATTTCCTTCAGGGTTTCGGCCCGAAACGTTGCCTACTTCCTTCAGGATTTCGTCCCGAAACGTTGCCTATTTCCTTCGCTCCATAGATGCTGCTGCACCTGCTGAGTTTCTCCAGCACTTTTGTCTACCTTCGATTTCCCAGCACCTGCAGTTCCTTCTTAAATGCTGGAGTAACTCAGCGGGACCAGCAGCATCGCTGGTGAGAAGGAATGGGAATTCTTATTTGCAGCAACCCTGGAGATCTGTAAACACAATGCTCAAAGATGACAGATAAACAAAATAAAAACCAGTAATGAAATCTTCTTATCGAGTCCACATCACGAGATTAGATGTTGTTCAGCCAGAGTCGAACACACTTCTCGGCATCTGCGTACAATTGCGCTTCTTGCGCTTCTCGTGCGTGGTGGTGGAAAGATTGGTGGAAACAAGGCCGCAACGTGAACGCTCTTTCCTTGACCCCCAGTAATGTAATAGGCCCTGCTTTAATGTTTGACAGTACCAGCCATTAGTGAAGTACAACACCTGCTTGGTGTACCATGAGCAGCAGAAACAGTGAACAATGGAACAGGGATATGGGGGAAAAGCAGGAACAGACAACTGATTTTAGATGATCAGCCGTGATCATATTGAATGGCGGTGCTGGATCGAAGGGCCGAATGGCCTACTCCTGCATCTATGTTTCTATGTTCTAATGACATGAAGGGAGTTCATACAGGCTGGGACGGGATATTTCAAAGTTTATTCCATTAATTCCCCCTTTCCCCATCAAATGCATTCACATTATTGCATTGTACCTTGTCTGCAAAGTCTATTCATCTGACGTGAATCAATTAAATCCAAGATTCATATCTGGCGTGGTGTCCACTGGCAGAGGGTGCTGTTGTGAAGTCAAGAAGACCACAACTCATTTTCATTTCTCACGTGAGCCTGAAGAAGGGACCCAGCCTGAAACATCGCCTGTCCATCCCATTCCTTCCACAGATGCTGTCCGACCCGCTGAGTCCCTCCAGCACTTTGTGTTTTGCTGGAGACTCCAGCGCCTGCAGTTCCTGGTGTCTCCGTTTTCATTTCTCACTGATGGTGGTGGATGACTAATTGACCCTGGAGGGAGAGGAAATGTGAGGACCCAATGTGAGGACCCAATGTGAGGACCCAAATTTCCACCGACCCTGGTTGTGTGGCAATAAATTATCTATCTATCTATCTATCTATCTATCTATCTATCTATCTATCTATCTATCTATCTATCTATCTATCTATCTATCTATCTATCTATCTATCTATCTATCTATCTATCTATCTATCTATCTATCTATCTATCTATCTATCTATCTATCTATCTATCTATCTATCTATCTATCTATCTATCTATCTATCTATCTATCTATCTATCTATCTATCTATCTATCTATCTATCTATCTATCTATCTATCTATCTATCTATCTATCTATCTATCTATCTATCTATCTATCTATCTATCTATCTATCTATCTATCTATCTATCTATCTATCTATCTATCTATCTATCTATCTATCTATCTATCTATCTATCTATCTATCTATCTATCTATCTATCTATCTATCTATCTATCTATCTATCTATCTATCTATCTATCTATCTATCTATCTATCTATCTATCTATCTATCTATCTATCTATCTATCTATCTATCTATCTATCTATCTATCTATCTATCTATCTATCTATCTATCTATCTATCTATCTATCTATCTATCTATCTATCTATCTATCTATCTATCTATCTATCTATCTATCTATCTATCTATCTATCTATCTATCTATCTATCTATCTATCTATCTATCTATCTATCTATCTATCTATCTATCTATCTATCTATCTATCTATCTATCTATCTATCTAGCATCCAGAGAAGGGTTGGTTGTGTTGGTAAAAACACTGGAGTGCTTTGACCAAATTCTATTCACTCCAATTCAATTTCCCTTTTAAACTTATCCTGGGATGATGTGCTCGACGTATTTGAGTTGCTTTGGGAGAATTTTATTGAGCTGCATATTACGGATTTCTGATCTAATCTCTGAGCACCATGTGCTACCTGTGGGAGGATAATGAGTAAGAGATTGGCTCTGCTGATAAAATCACAATAACAAGGAAAGCTGCAATCAGAGGAAGTCCAGCTGTGATGTCCCGCTGCACCGCTTTTGAAACATAGAAACATAGACAACAGGTGCAGGAGTAGGCCATTCGGCCCTTCGAGCCTGCACCGCCATTCAATATGATCATGGCTGATCATCCAACTCAGTATCCTGTACCTGCCTTCTCTCCATACCGCCTGATCCCATTAGCCACAAGGGCCACATCTAACTCCCTCTTAAATATAGCCAATGAACTGGCCTCAACTACCTTCTGTGGCAGAGAGTTCCAGAGATTCTCCACTCTCTGTGTGAAAAATGTTTTTCTCATCTCGGTCCTAAAGGATTTCCCCTTTATCCTTAAACTGTGACCCCCTTTTCCTGGACTTCCCCAACATCGGGGACATTCTTCCTGCATCTAGCCTGTCCAACCCCTTAAGAATTTTGTAAGTTTCTATAAGATCCCCCCTCAATCTTCTAAATTCTAGCGAGTACAAGCCGAGTCTATCCAGTCTTTCTTCATATGAAAGTCCTGACATCCCAGGAATCAGTCTGGTGAACCTTCTCTGTACTCCCTCTATGGCAAGAATGTCTTTCCTCAGATTTGGAGACCAAAACTGTACACAATACTCCAGGTGTGGTCTCACCAATACCCTGTACAACTGCAGTAGAACCTCCCTGCTCCTATACTCAAATCCTTTTGCTATGAATGCTAACATACCATTCGCTTTCTTCACTGCCTGCTGCACCTGCATGCCTACTTTCAATGCCTGGTGTACCATGACACCCAGGTACACCAGGCATCTCCCCTTTTCCTAATCGGCCACCATTTAGGTAATAGTCTACTTTCCTGTTTTTGCCACCAAAGTGGATAACCTCTGTAGAAGCTTCCTAATCTGTGCTGTTCAAGAAACAGCATGGTGACAATAGACAATAGACAATAGGTGCAGGAGGAGGCCATTCGGCCCTTCAACCCACCACGGCTATTCAATGTGATCATGGCTGATCATCCCCAATCAGTTCCTGCCTTCTCCCCATATCCCCTGACTCCGCTATCTCCAAGAGCCCTATCTAGCTCTCTCTTGAAAGTATCCAGAGAACCGGCCTCCACCGCCCTCTGAGGCAGATAATTCCACAGACTCACAACTCTCTGTGAGAAAAAGTGTTTCCTCGTCTTCGTTCTAAATGGCTTACTCCTTATTCTTAAACTGTGGCCCCTGGTTCTGGACTCCCCCAACATCGGGAACATGTTTCCTGCCTCTAGCGTGTCCAAACCCTTAACAATCTTATATGTTTCAATAAGATACCCTCTCATCCTTCTAAACTCCAGAATGTACAAGCCCAGCTGCTCCATTCTCTCAGCATATGACAGTCCCGCCATCCCGGGAATTAACCTGGTAAACCTACGCTGCACTCCCTCAATAGCAAGAATGTCCTTCCTCAAATTAGGGGACCAAAACTGCACACAATACTCCAGGTGTGGTCTCACTAGGGCGCAGCGGGTAGAGTTGCTGCCTTACAGTGAATGCAGCGCCGGAGACCCGGGTTCGATCCTGACTACGGGTGCTGTCTGTATGGAGTCTGTACGGTTCTCCTCGTGACCTGCGTGGGTTTCCGCGCTGTATCTCTAAACTAAACAAAAAGTCATGTTGTTATCCAAGAAGTAAGGCGTCTAATTTTGGAGAAGTGTTGGATCATCTCTGAGCCTGAAGGTTGTCGAATCAGAGGAGGCTTCGAAAAAGCTTCAGGGGGCCATAGATTTATCGAGCAGCTTTCCCTCGCAGGTGCAGCCAACACTGTTAGTGAGCTTGCCAAAATAAACGGACCAACGGGAGTTTAAATGTTTTTGCTCGCGAGCAAACAAAAACAGATAGGAAAATTGAACGGGGTAGCTAATGGAGCGCTGATCTGTGCCCACTCACTCACTAGCTGATGGGTTCATGAAACTGGATTTAGACAATAGACAATAGGTGCAGCAGTAGGCCATTCAGCCCTTCGAGCCAGCACCACCATTCAATGTGATCATGGCTGATCATCCACAATCAGTACCCCGTTCCTGCCTTCACCCCATATCCCCTGACCGCTATTTTTAAGAGCCCTATCTAGCTCTCTCCTGAAAGCATCCAGAGAACCGGCCTCCACCGCCCTCTGAGGCAGAGAATTCCACAGACTCACAACTCTGTGTGTGAAGAAGTGTTTCCTCATCTCCGTTCTAAATGGCTTCCCCCTTATTCTTCAACTGTGGCCCCTGTGTCTGGACTCCCCCAACATCGGGAACATGTTTCCTGCCTCTAGCGTGTCCAAACCCTTAATAATCTTATCTGTTTCAATAAGATGCCCTCTCATCCTTCTAAACTCCTTTTGTTTGTAGCTATAACAACATTTCTTTGTTAATGCTGCAATATTCACTTCTGTGAAGTCAAGATGGCCATAACTCATTTTCATTTTTCATTTGAGTCTGAAGAAGGGTCCTGACACGAGATATCACCTGCCCATCCCCTCCACAGGTGCTGCCCGACCCACTGAGTTCCTCCAGCACTTTGTGTTTTGCTCGAGATTCCAGCGCCTGCAGTTCCTGGTGTCTACATTTTCAATTAGGCATGGTAGACGGCTAACTGACCCTTGAGAGACAGGTTGTGAGGAAATTTGGTATTGAGCAGCCAGAGAACTAGGATGCCTTAAACTTGCCCGAGCCGATTGTCTTAAAAATATTCTTAAAAAAGACACAAGGTGCTGGAGTAACTCAGCGGGTCAGGCAGCATCTGTGGAGAACATGGATAGGTGACGTTTCACAGAGTGCTGGAGTAACTCAGCGGGTCAGGCAGCATCTGTGGAGAACATGGATAGGTGACGTTTCACAGAGTGCTGGAGTAACTCAGCGGGTCAGGTGGATGGTGATGTTTTGGGTCTCGACCCTTCTTCAGACTGATTGTTGAATGGGGTGAAAGAAAGCTAGGCGAGAGACGTGGCAGCAAATAGGTTATTTTCTTTTCTGAATATAAGGTCCAAAGGTCATAAGTGATAGGAGTAGAATTAAGCCATTCGGCCCATCAAGTCTACTCTGCCGTTCAATCATGGCTGATCTATCTCTCGCTCCTAACCCCATTCTCCTGCCTTCTCCCCATAACCCCTGACACCCGTACTTTTGTATTCTACCCTAGTTTATGCAAGGACTGTTCAGAAGCCAGATAACAGCGGGAAGAAGCTGTTGTAGGTGACCCTTTAGGCGGCTGCCAGGGACTAGTTTTAATGGAATTCACCTACGACACCTGGCGACAGCCTACGACAGCAGAAATTGTCGCCACTGTTGCCGAAAATTTTCAACTTGTCGCCCAAAAAATCACCTAAGTGGGACAGGCCCTTGAGTCCATTTAAGATAATGCTTGAATGGTTATTGATCTCTCCGTTGTAGGAGCTGTTTACTCATTGAGATAGGGTACAAGCTGGTCTGTGATGAATTCCATCCAAGCCCCAAACTCCAGCAGTTGGGTTAACTCACCTGAAATGCTGAGCCCAGGACTCTGGTTAGAAGCTGTTCAATATGAGGGGCATTGCTAGCTGGGATGGAAACCATTGTGAAGGAAGCTGCTTGCTACCACGGAGCTGCAGCTTGGAGGGGCAGGAAGTGGGATTGTGTGTGTGTGTGTGTGAGAGTGCGGCAGTGTTAAACTATGCACTGCGCAGAGATTGTGCACAGCGCATTGATCAAGCCATTTGACAGAGAGCTGTGTGAAGCTAAGCGCCTCCAGCTATTACAGCCTGCATCTGTACACATTTGCAAACACCCTGCTCCCTGCCTCAACAACCTAATCCCTTGCTGTGCAATGATCCACTTGGCCAGTGTATTTAGTGGATTCCCAACCAGAACCGTATCAGGTTGTCCTCTGCTGATTACCATGAGGTTTAGGCCGTTGGAGATATTAATGCTTGAAGCATATTCACCATCTTTTAATTCATCAGGTTACGTCGGTGTTATGTACATTTCCTTCAGCCGCTGTGTGTGGCCCAGATCTTACCAAACAGCGACCTGGCTGACCATAATGGTGGGCTCATATGTTAAGGGAAGGAACAGAGGTAAAGAAACAGTGAAGTATGAACAAAGGAACTGGAATTTCACTGGAATTTAGAAGGATGAGAGGAGATCTTATAGAAACAAATAAGATACTGCAGATGCTGGAAAATCGAAGGTAGACTAAAATGCTGGAGAAACTCAGCGGGTGCAGCAGCATCTATGAAGCGAAGGAAATAGCAAACGTTGCCTATTTCCTTCGCTCCATAGATGCTGCCTCACCCGCTGAGTTTCTCCAGCATTTTTGTCTACCTAAGATTCTTAAGGGATTGGTCAGGCTAGATGCAGGCAAAATGTTCCCAATGTTGGGAGAGTCCAGAACCAGGGTTCACAGTTTAAGAATAGGGGGTAGGCCATTTAGGACTGAGATGAGGAAAAACGTTTTCACGCAAAGAGTTGTGAATCTGTGGAATCCTCTGACATAGAAGGCAATGGAGGCCAATTCACTGGATGTATTCAAGAGAGAGTCATCATCGGCAGTCACTCGAAGCGAGTATGACTGTCCTCTCATGGAGGACGCCTGTGCGTGACTTTGTTTAACGTGGGGATACTGGTGCACAGACAGCCACCCCACGGTCCTTGACAGATCTGGGTCAGGATCCAGTGGCGTGGAGTCCAAGACGACCGGAGACCCTTTTCTGCTGCAGCCTTCATCCGCCTTCCCAGCCGTTGTGACGCTCCACTAAAGTCAGCCATCGTCCTCCGCCTGTTCCACCGTTGAAGTCTTGGTTGGATTGCTCTTTGTCAGAGACCTCCTCCTCGACCTTACCGCCATGGGTGGCCCTACCAGGAGCGTAGCTCCAGACGGCATCGCTCTCAGGATCTCAGGACCACAACAAGCTTCTCCACCACGACAAGGTGACGATCCACAGGGAAGTCAAGAGAGAGTTACACCCGCTGAGTTTCTCCAGCATGTTTCGTCTACTTAAGATTTTTCCAGCATCTGCAAGTTCCTTCTTAAAGATTTAATGGGAACCTGAGTGGCAACCTTTTCACATACCTTCAATATACAGGTGGGTTTATTGAACGAGCTGCCAAAGGAGGTAATTGATGCATGTACTATAATAATGTTTAAAAGGCACTTGGACATGTACGTGGATAGGAAAGGTTTAGAGGGATATGAGCCAAATGTGGGCAAGAGGCACCATTGTGGATGGGGCATGTTGGATAAGTTGGGCCGAAGGGTCTGTTTCTCTGCTGTGTGAATCAACGGCAAATTGTCTTATTTTTGGTATTATTCACGGATTGAAAGTGTTAATGGTCTTTGAAGCAATTTACATTTGCAAACCACGTACTAAGGAGTCTAATTTCTCCTTACAATTTCACTTTCTGACACAGGCTGTTGCCGCTCATTGTCATTTTCAACTGTGTTACTGCCTCTTCCTAGTAACGATGCACAACATTTACCACCCACACAGGCAACAGGCGGAGGGTTCGGGTGAAGCCATGTTACTCCTTTATACTGAAGTAGATTTGGAGCAACGGCAGAATCACAGAGCCCTTCACTAAGTTCAAGTTCAAGTTCAAGTGAGTTTATTGTCATGTTTCCCTGTATAGGACAATGAAATTCTTGCTTTGCTTAAGCACACAGAAAATAGTAGGCATTTACTACAAAACCGATAAATGTGTCCATATACCATGATATAAATATATACACACATGAATAAATAAACTGATAAAGTGCAAATAGCAGAAAGTGGTTATTAATAATCAGAGTTTTGTCCGAGCCAGGTTTAATAGCCTGATGGCTGTGGGGAAGTAGCTATTCCTGAACCTGGTCGTTGCAGTCTTCAGGCTCCTGTACCTTCTACCTGAAGGTAGCAGGGAGATGAGTGTGTGGCCAGGATGGTGTGTTCTTTGATGATACTGCCAGCCTTTTTGAGGCAGCAACTCAGCGGTAAAGAACACTCAGCCCAGCTGTGGTCCCTGACCCTAACCATTACCTAACCAGGCGTCACCCGCAGGGCAGCATACGTCAGCGTGTGACAGGGCGCACGCCATGATGAGACACACAGATATCGCCCCTGGATTTTAAACATTCCAAAATCCAGGGGCCACAGGGAGACACCGCACCTCACTACATCCGTCACCACGCGTCACGACCCGACCACGACGCGACAACCTCTTTTCAGGCTGTCGCCGAAAATGTCGCCCATGTGGGACGGGCCCTTAAAGGTAAAAACAACTGCAGGTTTAACATAAATGACCATCTCCTGAAGTCGGTTCACCATCACTACACTAGGATGTGTAAGGAGGTTTAATCCTCAGATAGACACAAAATGCTGGAGTAACTCAGCGGGACAGGCAGCATCTCTGGAGAGAAGGAATGGGTGACGTTTCAGTCTGAAGAAAGATCTCCAGAGATGCTGCCTTTCCCGCGGAGTTACTCCAGCATTTTGTGTCCATCTGAGTTTTACCAGAGCTGCCTGGTTTAGGAGGTTTAGCTACAAGAAGAGTCTGGGCGGACATGGATTGCTTTTGTCTAGAAAGTCTGCGGCTGGAGTATATGAAATTATGAGAGGCATAGATAGGGTAGACAGTCAGAACCTTCTTCCCAGAGTGGAAATATCAGAAACATAGAGGGCACACAGTAGGTTTAACGCGAGAGGGGCAAGGTTTATAGGAGATGAGCGGGGCAAGATTTTTTTTACACAGTGGGTGGTTGCCTGGAACGTGCTGTCAGGGGTGGTGGTGGAGGCAGATATGATAGTGGCGTTTATAACAAGAGGAATCGAATATAGGAGCAAAGAGGTCCTTCTGCAGTTGTACAGAGCCCTAGTGAGACCACACCTGGAGTATTATGTGCAGTTTTGGTCCGCTAATTTGAGGAACGACATTCTTGCTATTGAGGGAGTACAGCGTAGGTTTACAAGGTTAATTCCCCGGATGGCGGGACTGTCATATGCTGAGAGAATGGAGCAGCTGGGCTTGTACACTCTGGAGTTTAGAAGGATGAGAGGGCATCTCATTGAAACATACAAGATTGTTAAGGGCTTGGACACACTAGAGGCAGGAAACATGTTCCCGATGTTGGGGAAGTCGAGAACCAGGTGCCACAGTTTAAGAATAAGGAGTAAGCCATTTAGAACGGAGACGAGGAAACACTTTTTCTCACAGAGAGTGGCGAGTCTGTGGAAATCTCTGCCTCAGAGGGCGGTGGAGGCAGGTTCTCTGGATGCTTTCAAGAGAGAGCTAGATAGGGTCCTTAAAAATATCAGTCAGGGGATATGGGGAGAAGGCAGGAACGGGGTACTGATTGTGGGTGATCAGCCATGATCACATTGAATGGCGGTGCTGGCTCGAAGGGCCAAATGGCCTACTCCTGCACCTATTGTCTATTGTCTATTGGTGTTTAAGAAGCTTTTAGACAGGCGCGTGATATGCAGGGAATGGAGGGATATGGATCACGTGCAGGCAGGTTAGTTTAACTTGACATTATAAGCGGCACGGACATTGTGGGGCGAATGGCCTGCCCCTGTTGTACATTCTACATCCTATTTGCCTTGTGGTTTCCAGGCAAGGGAACACAACCACGCTAACCCTGCAAGGCTCTGCTCTTCAAACCGTGCCTCCCACATTTTAATAATATCTTTATAAAAAATTCACGGACGGTATTGCACTGACAACTGCATGCTCAGACTTATACCCAGGAGCAGCAGCTATCCAGATCCAATAGTGTGTGTGCTTCCCAGCCCACTTTCTTCATTCCCCTTGTCTTAACTACTTACCCGCCACTTTCTAAACCGCTGACATGAGAACCAAATGGGAAATCAGTCAGGAGTGTTTGTCCTTCCCCTGCAGGGCGAAGAGTTTCAGCCCTTCAAATCTTATCCACATCGTCAATTTGCATTTGATTTGCAGCCTCCACGCATTGTTGCTCAGATGCCTTACAGCTGCGGTGAAATTTGAGTTGCAAGAAATCTTTTATCATATCCATTCCATACCTCAGATAAGAATGTCCAATCCCCCCACCCCCCCTCCCCCCACACACACACTCTCTCCTTCCACCTCTTTAGTCAGAGGGCAGTGAAACTGGAATTCTTTGCCACAGAAGGCTGTGGAGGCAAAATCAGTGGATATATTTAAGGCAGAGATAGATTCTTGATTAGTTCAGGTGTTAGGGGTTATGGGGGGAAGGCAGGAGAATGGGGTTGGGAAGGAGAGATAGATCAGCCATGATTGAATGGTGGAGTAGGGCTGAATCACACTATACTCCTATCACCTATGACCTTACAACTTATGACCTATACCCCTGCCCCCCCCCCCCCCCCCCGGCTTTGCTTGGCACTCCTTTCCTCTCCTTATCTGACACCTTTTCCCAGAGGAGGAGCTATTGTCATCCATTATAACTACTCCATACTTTTAAATTGCTTTCCTACCTGTAATTCATGCGCTATTTCTAAATGCTTTCCACACTCCAAACTGTATTTGCAGACATTCGATTGTGTCTGTGGAACTGATGCGCTGCGATACTGAGAACTATATTCTGCACTCTGCGTACAGTTTTGGTCTCCAAATCTGAGGAAGGACATTATAGCCATAGAGGGAGTGCAGAGAAGGTTCACCAACTGATTCCTGGGATGTCAGGACTTTCATATGAAGAAAGACTGGATAGACTTGGCTTATACTCGCTAGAATTTAGGAGATTGAGGGGGGATCTTATAGAAACGTACAAAATTCTTATGGGGTTGGACAGGCTAGATGCAGGAAGATTGTTCCCGATGTTGGAGAAGTCCAGGACAAGGGGTCACAGCTTAAGGATAAGGGGGAAATCCTTTAGGACCGAGATGAGAAGAAACTTTTTCACACAGAGAGTGGTGAATCTCTGGAACTCTCTGCCACAGAGGGTAGTTGAGGCCAGTTCATTGGCTATATTTAAGAGGGAGTTAGATGTGGCCCTTGTGGCTAAAGGGATCAGGGGGTATGGAGAGAAGGCAGGTACGGGATACTGAGTTGGATGATCAGCCATGATCATATTGAATGGCGGTGCAGGCTCGAAGGGCCGAATGGCCTACTCCTGCACCTATTTTCTATGTATCTATGTATCTGTACCTTTCCCTCTCCTCTACTGACTGTACTGAGTTTGACGATTGTATCTAGGTCTGGTGTGATTTGATCTGATCGGATAACATGCAAAACAAAGCGTTTCACCGTACCTCGCTACATGTGTCAGGAATAAACTTCACTGTCAACCTAAACCCTTTTGTCTCCATCTCATCTCTTGCCCTAGTCACTGGGGTGGAAGATTGCGACCTTCATGTGGTTGGCCCTGTTTCGACAAATGCAATCCACCTGGCGTGTATAATCAAGCAAGATAAAATAGAGTCTGAAGAAGGGTTTCGGCCCGAAACGTTGCCTATTTCCTTCGCTCCATAGAAGCTGCTGCACCCACTGAGTTTCTCCAGCATTTTTGTCTACCTAAAATAGAACAAGTTGTCCGACAACTTTAGGCTGTGCACGCCATACGCAAGAATAAGAGGAAGAAGCCTTCTTAGTCATTTACTCCACCCTTCTGTGTTCACTGAGTCCGCGCCGACCAGCGATCCCCGTCCACTAGCACCATCCTACACACTGGAGACAATTTACAATTTTACCAAACCGACAAATCTGCTCGTCTTTGGAATGTGGGAGGAAACCGGAGCACCTGGAGAAAACCCACGCAGGTCACGGAGAGAACGTACAAACTCCATACACACAGCGCCCGTGGCCAGGATCGAACCCGGGTCTCTGGTGCTACAAGGCAGCAACTCTAATGGTTTGCCACAGTGCCCGCCCTCCCGCCCTTCTGTTGAATGACGAACAACGTAGGTCATGTTGCCATTGGGGCTTTGACGGAGGGTCTCGTGACCCCCATTAAAAAGCAGGGCGCACGGTGCAGGCTCCGAGACATCTTCGAAGGGCCTGTACCATCATATTGATATGTTGCGCATAGCATCTGGGTTTTATGTGGGCAGCATAATGTTAAATAATTCACTCAATCTTCCTTCACAGATCACAGTCTTAGTCGCTTAATTTGCAATCGGCCTGCTGATGATCAAACAGGAATTCATCAGGCTAGTTCATCCCTGGGCAATAACAGCCTCTTAAACGCCACTATCGTATCTGCCTCCACCACCACCCGTGGAGACATGTTCCAGGCACCCACTACCCTCTGTGTAAAAATACTTGCAGGTGCTTTAAACTTTGCCCCACTTACCTTAAAGCTGTGCCCTCTCGCAATAGTTATAGACAATAGACAATAGGTGCAGGAGTAGGCCATTCGGCCCTTCGAGCCAGCACCGCCTTTTACTGTGATCATGGCTGATCATCCACAAGCAGTACCCCGTTCCTGCCTTCTCCAATCCAAGAGCAATCCAACCAAGACCTCAACAGTGGAACAGGCGGAGGACGATGGCTGACTTTAGTGGACCGTCACAACGGCTGGGAAGGCGGATGAAGGCTGCAGCAGAAAAGGGCCTCCGGTCGTCTTGGACTCCATGCCACTGGATCCTGACCCCAGGGGCGGAAAACCCGGGGGGGCCAGAGGGGACACGTCCCCCCCATGTTTTGAGAGGTGGTGGACATCCCCCCCCCCCAAGTTTTTGTGATCCCGATTTTAAAATCTTCGCT
The DNA here is from genome assembly GCF_010909765.2 of Amblyraja radiata. Taxonomy (NCBI): domain Eukaryota; kingdom Metazoa; phylum Chordata; class Chondrichthyes; order Rajiformes; family Rajidae; genus Amblyraja; species Amblyraja radiata. The sequence continues at coordinate 2,441,609 of NC_045974.1, forward strand.
TTTAGCGCTGGATTGAGGCTCCGAAACCTCGCGCGCGTGTGTGAGTGTGCGCATGCGCATGCGGCCGCCAACAAATTGTGTCCCCCGTCCCCTCCATGTTTTGATAGCGAGTTCCGCTCTTGCCTGACCCAGATCTGTCAAGGACCGTGGGGTGGCTGTCTGTGCACCAGTCTCCCCACGTTAAACAAAGTCACCCACAGGCCTCCTCCAACCCTGGAGACACCCTAAGAATAAGAATAAGAATATCTCTCAGATACTTTGGGCCCAGGGAGATGGGAATAGTTGTTGATGCTAGAGATCTGTGACGTTTAGTTCAGCTGCAGAAGGTAAACTCCAATCTCCACCTAATTATCTTCTAAACAACCAATTCCATCTGGATCAAGCGTTCATGCATCACAACTGCGGAAAATTGTTGGGATGCATTTGAATTCAACAATCATAATTCCTGGTTGTCAAAAATAATACCCTTGTAATTCCTGGTATAATGTAAAATAAATATTTTAGCCTGTGTAGCAAGCCTTAATACATGCAAGGAAAAATGCCCTGTGGTTTTATACAATGGCCAAGATAGAACTAAGATATGAATTATGCAGTAAAAAACTAAACTTCTTCTTTATGTTATGAACATAAAGAGCAGATGGAGCTATTTAGTTTGCATTCCGTTGTCACAAGCCGTTGGCTGAAAGTTACTGTAAATCCCTTTGAAAAATGATGATTACAAGCCATTGTTCCAGTAACCAACAAGACTGAAACGCCATTAATATCTCGAACAGTCAAGCAATTAAAATCACATTGTCTCAAAATGGGAGACTGGATAGAGCTCTCAAGTGGGAATTGATCTTGTAAAGAAAGTATCAGATTCTGAAAACTTCCATCACTTTTCGGCAAAATTGTATTTGATTGCTAGAAGTACCTTGTTTGCAATTTAAGGTGGACAAAAATGCTGGAGAAACTCAGCGGGTGAGGCAGCATCTATGGAGCGAAGGAAATAGGCAACGTTTCAGGCCGAAACCCTGAAGGAAATAGGCAACGTTTCAGGCCGAAACCCTGAAGGAAATAGGCAACGTTTCGGGCCGAAACCCGGAAGGGTTTCGGCCCGAAACGTTGCCTATTTCCTTCGCTCCATAGGTACTCCATAGGAATAGGCGACGTTTCGGGTCGAGACCCTTCTTCAGATTGATGTCGGGGGGGGGGGGAAAAAGAAAGGAAGAGGCGGAGACGGTGGGCTGTGGGAGAGCTGGGAAGGGGAGGGGAAGGAGGGAGAAAGCAAGGACTACCTGAAATTGGAGAAGTCAATGTTCATACTGCTGGGGTGTAACCTACCCAAGCCAAATATGAGGTGCTGTTCGCCCAATTTGCAGTGGGACTCACTCTGGCCATGGAGGAGGCCGGGGACAAAATGGTGGTGGAGCCCGATAGAATAGTGCTGTTTAAGGGGCTTTTAGATTGGCTCATGGATATACATGGAATGGAGGGGCACCAACCAAGATGCCCCATCCACACTACTCCAATCTGCCCGCGTTTGGCCCATATCCCTCTAAACCTTTCCTATCCATGTACCTGTCCAATTGTCTTTTAAATGCTGTTATAGTACGTGCCTCAACCACCTCCTCTGGCAGCTCGTTCCATACACCCACCACCCTCTGTGTGAGGAGAGTGGTTATGACGAAAGTTTGTGAATCTAAAAAGGAATGTACATAGAACCTTTGAATGTCTGGGCAAAATAATTTTGCTTGGGCAGCTTACAACCCAGCAGTATGAATATATTTAAGAGGGAGTTAGATGTGGCCCTTGTGGCGAAAGGTATCAGGGGGTATGGAGAGAAGGCAGGTACAGGACACTGAGTTGGATGATCAGCCATGATCATATTGAAGGGCCGAATGGCCTACTCCTGCACCTATTTTCTATGTTTCTATATTAATTTCTCTAACTTCAAGTAACCCTTGCTCTCTCCGTCCTTTCCCCAACCCTTGTTCTCCGACTAGTTTCACTGTCCTTCTGATTCATTTTACTGTTTGTATGCCTCGTTGTCACCTTCCCTTCATCCAACAATGAACAATTGCATATTTCCTTCGAGCATCATCTGCTTTGATCTGTCCTTTTCACACCTTACATGTGCTTTGTACCCTTCCGGATCTTGTTTGACTCTCAGACTGAAGAAGGGTCTCGACTCAAAACGTCACCCATTCCTTCTATCAGGCGATGCTGCCAGTCCTGCTGAGTTACTCCAGCATTTTGTGTCTATCTTCGGTGTAAACCAGCATCTGCACGGGTATTGCAGAGGTTTTTCTACGGGGCTCTAGGTTTCGAACCTTCGCATTTGTCACAGGATTAATCGGGCAAATGCCGACTTAATAGAGATAGGCATGGCTTTGCCCAATAGTTGGATCAACTTTGCAACAGCCACAGCTTCAGCCACTCTACATGCAAGTCTTAATAACAGCAAAAAGCCTTTCCTTGGAGTGTTCTATAATTTGCTTGCATCAGTGAGGATTACAAGAGCATCCATTATAATGAAGCAAAAATTATTTTTTTCCATTTAAACCTCCATCCAGCACATTATCTTTTTAATGCTGCATTAAATGATTCAATCCATCAACAGCAGACAAATTCCAGGGCTGTTCATATAACTTCCCATCACATATACGGCTACCAGATGAGCAGGTACAGAGGGGGGGACAAGTACAAAGGAGGTGTGCGGGGCAAGTTATTTTACACAGAGGGTGATTCCTGATTAGTACAGGTGTCAGGGGTTGTGGGGAGAAGTCAGGAGAATGGGATTAGGAGGCAGAGATCAGCCATGATTGAATGGCGGAGTAGACCTGATGGGCCGAATGGCCTAATTCTAATCCTATAACTTGTGGACTTGTGCCTGGAACACACTGGTGGTGGAGGCAGATACAACAGTGGTGTGATTTTAGCTTTAGGCCCCCCTCAATCATGGCTGAACGCGGGTGTCCCCAGGGTTGGAGGACGCCTGTGCGTGACTTTGTTTAACGTGGAGAGACTGGTGCACAGACAGCCACCCCACGGTCCTTGACAGATCTGGGTCAGGATCCAGTGGCATGGAGTCCAAGATGACCGGAGACCCTTTTCTGCTGCAGCCTTCATCCGCCTTCCCAGCCGTTATGACGCTCCGCTAAGGTCAGCCATTGTCCTCCGCCTGTTCCACCGTTGAGGTCTTGGTTGGATTGCTCTTTGTCAGAGACCTCCCCTTCGACCTTACCGCCATGGGTGGCCCTACCAGGAGCGTAGCTCCAGACGGCATCGCTCTCAGGATCTCAGGAGCACACAAGTTTGTGTGGTCCTGAGATTCATTGTCCTATCTGGGACACATGACAATAAACTCTCTTGACTTGACATGACTTGATAAGGTGACAATCCATGGTGAAGTGGTGAGATATGCAGGGAATGGAGGGATGTGGATCATGTGCAGTCAGAGGAGATTATTTTAACTTGGCATCATCTTGGGCACGGACATTGTGGGCTGAAGGGCCTGTTCCATCAACATCCCTGGCAGTGCCTTCCAGCGACTCACCACTCTCCATGGAAAAAAAGTTTCCTGTACATCACCCTTTAAACTTTACCCCCCCTCAACCTCCGACAATTCAAGTCTATCCAACCTCTCCACACAGCTATTGCCATGGAATGCAGGCTGGACTGTCCTCCCCTGCCCAGTTACAATGGCACAGAATCACCATGTCCCGTACTCAGCCGTAGTTCGGATGGGCTCGATGTATCAAATGCTGTAACATTGCTAATCGAGTATTATTGCACAAGTATCAATGGGTTGAGTGCTTGTCAGTTTCCTAAGCAACTCCCTTGTTGAAACTGGCAGCCTGTTTCCTTAAGAGACAAAAGTGCCTGATTACAGCTGGGAGGTTGCATATTTACAGGTTGTTTTTCTACAAAATTGGTCCTCATTTGAATGTGATAATATTGATGGGAGCTGGTTTGTATGCAAGGGTTTTAACTCCACGAGCTTTGTAGCCCGTGGTGAGCTGTATCGGGAACGCATTGCGTCCGGATTTGCAAACGGTTGGGACATCTTGCAAGCCTGGCCTGTGGAATAAGCGTTGCTGTTCTTCCCACGGAAGGCGGGATGGCAGGAAGGAAAGAATGAAAACAGCCAGGAGCGGAGTATGTATTCACAGCCACAGTCCTGTTGACTGTCGAGGGGATAGGAAGCCAATTAGACCGTTATTGTAGCTGGCAGTGGAATATTTGCAAGCTTTAAGAGACCACGCGGGAATAAAGTAACGTTTGCTGGGATCTGAATGATAAGCCACGGCAGAGAGAGATGTAATTACAATTAGACTGTACAGCCCAGCTCCGGAGAAGGTTATTCCACTCTCCCTTCTCGCTTCTCACCAGCTTTCAAATCCAGTTATGTCTTTTATTAAGAATGATTTTGGGTGCCAAATGGCCTGTTACATTGCTCACTAACTCATGTCCCTGTTTTAGTAATTCGCTACCACAAGAGAAATCTCATAATGCAGGAACGGGGGAACCGTTCTCTCCAGAGATGCTGCCTGACCTGCTGAATTACTCCAGCATTCTGTGCCTCCCTGTCTTAGGTATAAACCAGTATGGGCCTATAAACAATGGGCCTGTCCCACTTGCCGATTTTTTTAGGCAACTGCCGGCGACCATCATAGTCGTAGCAGGTCGCCGAAAAACTGGCGACAACCGACGTCATCCTGGCGACAACCTACGACAGTACATACGCCTGGAGAAGTCAAACCTTGAGTCGTAGGGTTGGTGCCCTCGGGCTCCTCCTCTTCCTTTCTCCTTTCCTCTCCCCGCCCGAAACATTGCCTATTTCCATTGGCAATAGGAAATAGCCAATTGATGCTGCTGCACCTGCTGAGTTTCTCCAGCACTTTTATCTACGTCAGGAGAAGACAAGCTACGCTCATCGGCGTCAAACCCACTGTCACCGAAAATGTTTCAACATGTCGGAAATTTAGCGGCGACCAGAAAGACGCTACGACTTTTTGTGCGACGGAGAAGACGACTCCTGGCAAACACTGGCGAACATGTGGCGACAAATTAGTCGCCTGTAGATAATAATAATAATAATAAATTTTATTTAATGGGCGCCTTTCAGACATCTCAAGGACACCTTACATAGTAATCGGAATAAAAACATATAATCGGAATATAACAAGTAATAAAGACATCACAGAGACACAAATTAAAAACAGACTTCAATCCAAAAACAGAAAATCAAAAACACAGTGTGAATGCCTAAAGAATTGCCTAAATGGGACAGGCCCATTAGTTTAGTTTAGAGACACAGCATGGAAACAGGCCCTTCGACCCACCGAGTCCACGCCGACCATCAATCACCCGTTCATACTAGTTCTATGTTATTCCACTTTCTCATCCGCTCCCTACACACTAGGGGCAATTTACAGAGGGGCCGATTTAATCTACAAACCCGCACGTCATTGTGGTGTGGGCGGAAGCCTGCGTGGTCACAGGGAGAACGTGCAAACTCCACACACAGCATCCAAGGTCTGGATCGAAGACTGGACTCTGGCCTTGGTGAAGCACCATTGTACTGCTCTAACATAACCAACGTGTTTGTGCCAGAGTAGGTACAGAGTGCTGGAGTAACTCAGCGGGGTCAGGCAGCATCTGTGGAGAACATGGATAGGTGACGTTTCACAGAGTGCTGGAGTAACTCAGCGGGTCAGGCAGCATCTCCGGAGAAAAGGAAGGGGTGACACTTCAGGGAAGAAGGGGCTCGACCCGAAACATCACCCATCGTTCTCTCCAGAGATTCTGCCTGTCCCGCTGAGTTACCCCTGCTATTTGTGTCTATCTACAGACAGGGTCCAAGGTAGATAAAAGTGCTGGAGAAACTCAGCGGGTGCAGCAGCATCTATGGAGCGAAGGAAATAGGCAACGTTTCAGGCCGAAACCCTTCCGGGTTTCGGCCCGAAACGTTGCCTATTTCCTTCAGGGTTTCGGCCCGAAACGTTGCCTATTTCCCTCGCTCCATAGATGCTGCCGCACCCGCTGAGTTATTCCAGCACTTTTGTCTACATTCGATTTTCCAGCATCTGCAGTTCCTTCTCAAATACAGACAGGATCCAACTGCACGCAGACTCTCCGTGAGGAGGCACTGGCGGTGGAGGAAGGGCTTATCTCCATAATTGTTATCTAATAGCGTGAGTCCAGACAAGTCCGACATGACCTGCAAGATCTCTTCCCTTCTTCCGCACGCTGAGCATTCAATGCCTGTAATCATTTGTGGTAAATGGACTTGATCGTTCAGCAGGCAAGTGGGTTAAACTTCCACATTCATAATTTGACACAGATGGAAGTTCCTGATTGCTCAGGGCTACATCGTTAACTAATATGCATGACATGAATTTGAATTTTCTCCTTCTGATAACTTTATCATGGTTATAAAAGAAACTTTTGTGTAGAGTAAGTTGTCATCGTGCAGGTGAGATGGTTGAAACCACATCACAACGTGTTTGGTGGAATGGTACAGACTGGAAACAGGCCCTTCGGCCCACCGAGTCCATGCCGACCATCGATCACCCATTCACACTAGTTCTATGTTATAGAGTGTCTTTTTTTTTCTTTTTTCTTTTTTCTTTTTCTTTTTTTTTAAAGAAAAAGACAAAAACAGAAAGAAAAACAAAAAGTGATGATATACCTGCTTCATATCTCTCCCCACCCATCACCCAACCCGTAGGTCGGTTTAATTTCGAAGTTGTGTTGCACCATACTATCCTTGTAATGAATCAATGAGTTATAGAGTGTCACAGAGAGTGGTGAGTCTGTGGAATTCTCTGCCTCAGAGGGCGGTGGAGGCAGGTTCTCTGGATGCTTTCAAAAGAGAGCTAGATAGGGCTCTTAAAAATAGCGGAGTCAGGGGATATGGGGAGAAGGCAGGAACGGGGGTACTGATTGGGGATGATCAGCCATGATCACATTGAATGGCGGTGCAGGCTCGAAGGGCCGAATGGCCTACTCCTGCACCTATTGTCTATTGTCTGTTATCCCACTTTCTCATCCACTCCCTACACACTAAGACCAATCAACCTACAATCTCACACATATCTCATCCATCCTCATCTCCTTTCATACTAATTTGTTTCATCTCTGGCCTCCCACCCACCTGCCTATCACCTCACCTGTGTTCACCTTTCACACACAACACTTTGTCCTACCCACACCTCTCCCCCATCTTTCACACCCTTCCCCACCACAATCACTGAAGAAGGTTCCCAACCCCAAATGTCGCCTGTCCATGTTCTCCCGGGAACCAGTGGAAACATCCTCTCCACATCCACTCTATGCCTTTCATTATTCTGTAAGTTTCAACGAGGTCCCCCCTCAACCTTCTAAACTCCAGCGAGTACAGGCCCAGTGCCGTCAAACGCTCATCATATGTTAACCCACTCATTCCTGGGATCATTCTTGTAAACCTCCTCTGGACCCTCTCCAGAGCCAGCACATCCTTCCTCAGATATCCACTCAAAAGACCAACCTATTTGTTAGTAAAGCATCTTCAAGCATCAGTCCTTCACTGTAATTGTGTAGAAGGCAGCTGGTTCTGTTTACAGAGGCAGAGAGAAGCAAATGCATGTTCACATTACCTCCAAAGGCTTTCAAATGATGTCCTCGACAACAATGATTTATTTTCTCAAGAGCATCTCCCTCTGTTCTTTAACCAGAGATATTTGCTTATCTATTTTTAACAGCTTTGCCTGAACCACGTGTTATTTGCAGAAACACAAGGAGATGCTGGTTTACATTAGTTCCATGGTTAATATAAACCCACAGAGTGCTGGAGTAACTCAGCGGGTCAGGCAGCATCTGTGGAGAACATGGATAGGTGACGTTTCACAGAGTGCTGGAGTAACTCAGCGGGTCAGGCAGCATCTGTGGAGAACATGGATAGGTGACGTTTCACAAGAGTGCTGGAGTAACTCAGTGGGTCAGGCAGCATCTGTGGAGAACATGGATAGGTGACGTTTCACAGAGTGCTGGAGTAACTCAGCGGGTCAGGCAGCATCTGTGGAGAACATGGATAGGTGACATTTCACAAGAGTGCTGGAGTAACTCAGCGGGTCAGGCAGCATCTGTGGAGAACATGGATAGGTAACGTTTCACATTGAGGGCCGAAGGGCCTGTTCCTGTGCTGGACTGTTCTATGTCAAGAGTCAAAAGAGTTTTATTGTCATAGGTCCCAGATAGGACAATGAAATTCTTGCTTGCTGCAGCACAACAGAATATGTAAACATAATACAGAACAGGAGATGAAAGTTCAGTGTGTCTATATACCATAGACCATATATGTACACAATAAATAAACAGATAAAGAGCAATAGACTGTTATTGTTCAGGGTTTGTTTGATGTCATGTTTAATAGCCTGATGGCTGTGGGGAAGAAGTTGTTCCAAAACCTGGATGTTCCAGATTTCAGGCTCCTGTACCTTCTTCTGGATGGCAACGGAGAGATGAATGTGTGGCCAGGATGGTGTGGGTCCTTGATGATGCTGGCTGCCTTTTTTGAGGCAGCGACTGTGATAGACCCCCTCTATGGTGGGGAGGTCAGAGCCGATGATGGACTGGGCAGTGGTCACAACTTTCTGCAATCTTTTCCGCTCCTGGACGTTCAAGTTGCTGAACCAAGCCACGATGCAACCGGCCAGACTCTATGTTCTATATTATGGAAATTCCTGGTGTTAATAGATGTACTCCACCGTACAGTGGGATATTAATAATATCACAAACACCTCCAGGGAATTAGTGATGCAGTTTCAGCAGCAGAGAGGATAAAATCGTGTTACTTTGCCAGACGTCGGTGCAGCAGAGACTAATACTCCAGTGTAATGGGAAAGCTTATGCTGAATATTGAAGTGTCCCCTTGGCATCAAGGCTCATTAACATCAGAATTGGAGAAAGCCTGCAGTGGCCACACACATCATTGTGTTTCCCCCTGTGATACCAAACAGGAGGAGACACCAAAGAAATAAAAATAAACTTATCTATTCGCTGTACCAGTGTATAGTGAGGAAACAACTCCATTCCCTGTGAATCAGAAGGATTTGTATGCATATGGAACACATGCAGGCAGATGAGATTTGTTTAATATGAGCGGGTGGGGGGAGGAGGGGGGGGGGACCTAATTGAAACGTCCCAAATTCAGAAAGGCCTGGATAGAGTGGATGTAGGGAGGATGTTTCCAATAGTGGGAGAGTCTAGGACCAGAGGGCACAGCCTCAGAATAAAGGGATGTACTTTTAGAAGAATTTAGAAGAAACACTTTTTCTCACAGAGAGTGGTGAGTCAGTGGCATTCTCTGCCTCAGAGGGCGGTGGAGGCAGGTTCTCTGGATGCTTTCAAGAGAGAGCTAGATAGGGCTCTTAAAAATAGCGGAGTCAGGGGATATGGGGAGATGGCAGGAACGGGGTACTGATTGGGGATGATCAGCCATGATCACATTGAATGGCGGTGCTGGCTCGAAGGGCCGAATCCCCTACTCCTGCACCTATTGTCTATTGTCTATTGTCTTTAGTCAGAGGGTGGTGAATCTGTGAGTCATTGCCACAGACGTCTGTTGGGGCCACATAAGTGTGTATTTTTCAAGCGGAGATTGATAGATTATTGATTAGTGTGGGAGTCAGTGGTTATGGGGAGAAGGCAGGAGAATGGGGTTGAGAGGGAGAGACAGATCAGCAATGATTGAATGGTGGAGTAGACTTGATGGGCTGAATGGTCTATCTCTGCTCCTATGACATATGGACGTGAATTTGGCATCGTGATTGGCACAGACATTGTGGGCTGAAGGGCCTGTTGCTGTGCTGTTCAATGTTCTAAAAATTGAGGACCACGGTCCATTAAAGGTGGAATATTTGAGCATCATAATCCTTCCATCTTGAGCTGGAAACGCATCACCTACCCTTCCCTGTCCCCGAAACCTTCAGGAAGGCAGCTCACCCCAACAAAGGCGACTATAAACGTGTAATAAATGTGGAACTACCAGCCATGCCTAGATCCTGAAAAACTATGCAGAGTCATCGTCGTACAGCATGGAAACAGACCTCTCAACCCAAATTGTCCACGCTGACCAAGATACCCCATCTAAGCGGGTCCCATTTGCCTGCGTTTGGCCCATTTCCCTCTAAACCTTTCCTATCCATGTATCTAACCAAGTGTTGAGATTGAAACCCGGCCTCTGGCGCTGCGAGGCAGAAAAGGTACATCGACCATTCCGTTTCTCCAGAGATGCTGCCTGACACTCTGAGTTACTCCAGCATTTTGTGTCTGTCTTCGGTGTAAACCAGCATTTGCAGTTTCTTTGTGAAGAAGGGTCTCGCCCCGAAACGTCGCCCATTCCTTCTCTCCAGAGATGCTGGCTGACACGCTGCGTTAAGGGCCTGTCCCACTTTCCCGAGTTATTCACGAATTCTCCCGAGTTTTCAAACTGGCAGAATGTTCGTAACGAGTCCGTAGGAGTCGGTGGATATATCGTAGCGGCTCGTCATGCCAGCCGTAGGTAGTCAAGGCTATTTTTTTGCTCGTGGACATTTTTCATCAGTCCGAAAAAATGTCCCGACTTACCTGATGCCCCGAGTACCTACGGCAGGCATAGCGAGTCGCTACAAAATATCTATAGCCTCTGACGGCAACGGAGAGATGAGTGTGTGGCCAGGATGGTGTGGGTCTTTGATGATGCTGGCTGCCTCGTTACGAACATTCTGCGAGTTTGAATAACTCGGGAAAGAGGGACAGGCGCTTAACTCCAGCGTTTTGTGACTACCTTCGGTGTAAACCAGCATCTGCAGTTCCTTCCTACAGAATGTAATCCTGTAATGGATTCGGTTTCTAAAAGCTTTTACTGGTTCACAAGGATGTTAAAGAGACTGGATTGTCGTCCCCCATTGTAAAACAGTTTAATTTCTACGTCTCCACCTGATGTTACATTGAATGGATTCACATGCCTCGAACTCTGCACGTACATGCTGAAAAGTGCTGGGTTATGCACTGTTATTTGGACAACAAGAGCAAGTAATTACTAAACATTTATTCCCCAGGAACATCATGTGTACATGCAAGATTATGCCATTAATTGATTCATGTGACTGTCTTTAAGGAGATGATGAGACAGAATTTCTACACTCCCTGAAGATATCATTAAAGAGAGAATTGTTCCCTAATGATGGCTCTACAAGGCTTGCAGGGTAGACAAAAATGCTGGAGGAACTCAGCGGGTGAGGCAGCATCTATGGAGCAAAGGAATAGGTGACGTTTCGGGTCGAGACCCTTCTTCAGACTGATGTGGGGGTGGGGGGGGAGGGAAGAAGAAAGGAAGAGGTGGAGACAGTGGGCTGTGGGAGAGCTGGGAAGGGGAGGGGAAGGAGGGAGAAAGTAAGGACTACCTGAAATTGGAGAAGTCACTGTTCATACCGCTGGGGTGTAAACTACCCAAGCGAAATATGAGGTAGACAAAAATGCTGGTGAAAATCAGCGGGTGAGGCAGCATCTATGGAGCAAAAGAAATAGGTGACGTTTCGGGTCACAAACCGAAATGTCGCCTATTTCCTTCACTCCATAGATGCTGCCTCACCCGCTGAGTTTCTCCAGCACTTTTGTCTACTTTCGATTTTCCAGCATCTGCAGTTCCTTCTTAACTGTAACTTAACTTAACTTAACTTAACGTTACTGTCACTGTATGTCATGTTGTTACTTGTGGGCAGAGCATCAAGGCAAATTCCTTGTATGTGAATACTTGGCCAATAAACTTAATTACTTACTTACTAACTTAAAACAAGCGAAATATGAGGTGCTGCTCCTCCAATTTACGGTGGGACTCACTCTGGCCATGGAGGAGGCCCGGGACAGAAAGGTCAGATTCAGAATGGGAGGGGGAGTTGAAGTGCTGAGCCACCGGGAGGTCAGGTTGGTTGTTGCCAACTGAGCTGAGCAGATGTTCTACAAGGTTCAGTTCCTTTCATCTTTACTCATCAATTTTGGATTTTATTGCATAACAACAACAATTTGCATTTACGTGTGGGGTGACAGAGTGGCGCCACCTCACGGCCCCGGAGCCCTAGGTTCGATCCTGATCTCGAGTGCTGACTGTGTGGAGTTTGCACGTTCTCCCTGTGACCGTTTGGGTTTCCACCCACAACCCAAAGACGTGCTGGTTTGATGGTTATTTGGCCCTTTGTAAATTGTCCCTAGTTACAATTGGCTTGCAATGTTGTATCCATCTATCTACTTATTTATAGCTATTACGTTGACCTTCTACAGTCTTCTGGCATTGCAACTTATTCCAATTAAATAATAATTAAATATGTGTGGTATTCCCTCTGTTACAGCTTCCCCGGTTTATTTTACAATCCATCTGGACCATGGTCTTAAACTTGCTGAGTTTGATTAGCTTGTTGGATATATATCTTTTATCGACTATAAACATGTCAATTCAATCCTCATCTCATCATCTAAGCAATTAATTATTTTTAGCCTCAGTCCCGTTCTTTTCATTCTCAACGTATTGAAATCCTCGACACAAAGTTGTAGGCTGACAGAGCGGGCCAAGCAGCGTCTCAGGTGAACATGGACAGGCAATGTTTTGGGTCGGGACCCATCTATAGATAGTCTGAAGAAGAATCCTGACCATCCCCTCACCGATCCATGTTCTCCTGAGATGCTAGGTACACAAAAATGCTGGAGAAACTCAGCGGGTGCAGCAGCATCTATGGAGCGAAGGAAATAGGCAACGTTTCGGGCCGAAACCCTTCCGGGTTTCGGCCCGAAACGTTGCCTATTTCCTTCAGGGTTTCGGCCCGAAACGTTGCCTATTTCCTTCAGGGTTTCGGCCCGAAACGTTGCCTATTTCCTTCAGGGTTTCGGCCCGAAACGTTGCCTATTTCCTTCAGGGTTTCGGCCCGAAACGTTGCCTATTTCCTTCAGGGTTTCGGCCCGAAACGTTGCCTATTTCCTTCAGGGTTTCGGCCCGAACGTTGCCTATTTCCTTCAGGGTTTCGGCCCGAAACGTTGCCTATTTCCTTCGCTCCATAGATGCTGCTGCACCCGCTGAGTTTCTCCAGCATTTTTGTGTACCTTCGATTTTCCAGCACCTGCAGTTCCTTCTTAAACACTTCTCCTGAGATGCAGACTGACCCGCTGAGTTACTCCAGCACTTTGTGTCTTCTTTTGTAAACCCAGCATACACAGTTCCTTGTTTTTATATAAAAATCCTACATCTCATAACCGTTCCAACTTGTTCTGTGAAAACGGTGGCTGACCACTCCACAGGTCAACTAGGAATCAAGCATATGGACTAGATAGGGCTCTTAAAGATAGCAGAGTCAGGGGATATGGGGTGAAGGCAGGAACGGGCTACTGATTGGGGATGATCAACCATGATCACATTGAATGGCGGTGCTGGCTCGAAGGGCCGAATGGCCTACTCCTGCACCTATTGTCTATTGTCTATGGTTCACTTTCACTATAAATCTCTGCTTCAGCGCGAATTCCCCTCCTCTTAAGCAGTTGCTCATGAAATGTAGAACAGGTCATGATAAATTATTTCAAGTAGACAATAGACAATAGGTGCAGGAGGAGGCCATTCGGTCCTTCGAGCCAGCGCCGCCATTCAATATGATCATGGCTGATCATCCCCAATCAGTACCCCGTTCCTGCCTTCTCCCCATATCCCCTGACTCCGCAATTTTTTAGAGCCCTATCTAGCTCTCTCTTAAAAGCATCCAGAGAACCCGCCTCCACCGCCCTCTGAGGCAGAGAATTCCACAGACTCACAATTCTCTGTATGAAAAAGTGTTTCCTCGTCTCCGTTCGAAATGGCTTACCCCTTATTCTTAAACTGTGGTCCCTGGTTCTGGACTCCCCCAACATCGGGAACATGTTTCCTGCCTCTAGCGCGTCCGATCCCTTAACAATCTTATATGTACACCGATGAATTTTCTAATGGATTGTTCAGTTTCCTGCACAGCGGAAATACAACAAATAATTTGCATAATCTTGTACCAACACTGATTCTGTCTCATTCCAACCCATGAATGGAGGTAATCCTCCAACCCGTGTGGAGCCGAGAGGTAATGACGCATCTAGGTGTAACAATCAGCAGAATGACTCACTCTGAATTCTGTGTCCATGTCGGCTCAGGTAAACATATTGAATAATAATCAACTGAATCGCTTCCCTCATAGCAAGTTAATTTATTCAGTCATAATGCAACCTCTTGGATATGAACAGTTAGTAGTGTAGACTTCAGCCACTTCTTTCAAGTTTCACCTGTCCATAAAGGCATAGGAATTCTTCACTCCCAGCCTGGGAACAGCTTCTTCCCCTCTGTGATCAGGCTTCTGGTCAATCCTTCCATTAACTAGGGTACTGCCTGGTTCAACTCGACCTCATTGTGGACATTGGACTTCCTCTGGAACAGATGTGCTACAATCTGTTACATATCACAGCACTCTGTATCTTCCCCCTTGAGAATCTTGGACGGCATGGGCAATTTGGGCCGAAGGGTCTATTTCCATGCTTTTTGACTCGATGCCTATGACTCTACAATGCTGAGAAGTATATTCTGCACTCAGTATCTTCCCCCTTGCTCGACCTATTGTACTTGAGTTTGGCTTTATTGTATTTCTGTATGGTATTATCTGATTTGTTTGCATAGCGTGCAGGACAAAGCTTCTCACTGTACCTCGGCAGACATGACAATAATAAACCTAAACATTCATGCAGATAATTTGTCACCAGGCTAACAGATTGCTGGAGGTCCTCAGCAGGTCAGGCAGCATGTGTGAAGGGAAATGAACAGGTGACGTTTCGGTGTTGGGACCTTTCTTCAGACTGACTGATGATATTTCTGCTTGGGGCCCTTCTTTAGACTCAGCAGAAGCTTGAAGAAGGGCCCAAAACATTGCTTGACCATTCCCTCCACAGATGCTGCCTGACCTCCTGAGTTCCTGAAACGCATTGTCTTTTTGACCAGGGGCCACAGCCTCATAATTAAAGGACGTGCCTTTAGAAAGGAGATGAGGGGGAATTTATTTAGTCAGAGGCTGGTGAATCTGTGGAATTCTTTGCCACAGACGGTGGTGGAGGTCAAGTCAGTGGATATTTTTAAGGCAGAGATTGACAGATTGTTGATTAGTGCGGGTGTCAGGGCTTCTGGAGAGAAGGCAGGAGAACGGGGTGAGGAGGGAGAGATAGATCAGCCATGATTGAATGGCGGAGTGGACTTAATGGGCCGAATGCCCTAGTTCTGCTCATAGAACCTTTGAACATGAATGTTACCCGTTGAGACTAGGTTGGTGTCGGGACTACAGAGAAGTCAAGACAGACTGCAATAAACTGGATTATTAGAACACTGCAGAACGGTATTGAACTAAACTGGTTAGAGATGAATGAAGCAAGGATCAGCTGTCCATTGTGACCGGAACAACATGGGTTATTTCACATTTTTGGATGCGTGTTACCGTTTAGCAATGAAAAATAATTGTTTAGAATTTAGGGCGGTACAGTGGCGCAGCAGTAGAGTTGCTGCCTTGCAGCACTCACGGCACCAGAGACCCAGGTTCGATCCTGGCTAGGGGTGCTTGTCTGTACCGAGTTTGTACCTTCTCCCTATGACCGCTTGGGCTTTCTCCAAGTGCTTGGGTTTCCTCCCACACTCCAAAGATGTACAGGTTTGTAGGTTAATTGGCTTGGTGTAAATGTAAATTGTCCTGAGTGTAGGATAGTGTTAATGTGCGGTGATCGCTGGTCGGTGCGGACTTGGTGGGCCGAAGGGCCTGTTTCCACACTGTAGCAATAAACTAAACTAAACTAAACTAAATTTCTTAATTCCGTGTTATATGTGAATACTTACTCCCGACTGTTACTGTCAATAATGTTGTTCACTTTGGGATTTTCCAACATGAAGCCACATATCAATTAATATTTTGCAAAGACCCCCTTCACCCCACAGAGCATGACATTAAATAACAAAATGCTGGAGTAACTCAACGGGACAGGCAGCATCTCTGGAGAGAAGGAATGGGTGATGTTTCGGGTCGAGACCCTTCTTCAGACTGATGTCTGGGGAGTGGGCTGTACAGAGATAGAATGTAGTCGGAGACAGTAAGACTGGTGGGACACCTGGGAAGGGGGAGAGGATGGAGAGAGAGGGAAAGCAAGCGTTACTTGAAGTTAGAGAAGTCAGTGTTCATACCACTGGGGTGTAAGCTACCCAAGTGAATAACTCGGGCATGGCACATGAAATAAATGACAACTTCCTCTGGGAGATGAGAAATGTTGAAACGAGGATCTGCAGATGCTGGTTTATGAAATAAGAGACAAAGTGCTGGAGTATCTCAGCGAGTCAGGAAGCATCTCTACAATTCCACCACCAACAATCAGTCTGAAGAAGGGTTCCTACCTAAAACATCTCCAGAGATGCTTCCTGACCCACGGAGTTACTCAATCCAGCACCTTGTGCCGACTTATTCTGGATGAAGGTGCATGAAAGAGGCTTTGGAATGTCTCAAATCTGCCTCTAAGTTGAAAGAGAAGAGAAATCATCAGGGGACTTTCAAGCAGTTCTTGAACGCATGTTGCATTAAAGATTAAATCACTTTGTACTAATTAATGTTAAGTGGTAATCCAGGTATTTATTTTTTCTTTCAGGAGACCAGGTACATTAATTCTGTTCTCTGCTGCGTTCACTTGCATCTTCATTAAAGGGACTGGGATTGCAATCTGCTATTTGCAGCTACGTGTAGTTACTGAAATCGTGGCTTGCGTTTCAGCTGCTCAGCGGTAATATTTGATGCGGTCTCCGTTACGGTAGACTGTATCCATTTCCCAGTCTACTGCAACCAATCTCACTTGCACTGTTGCATATCCAACATCAGTATCATGCCGCTGATTATCAGTGTCATAGAAACACACAGCACGGAGACAGGCCATTCAGCCCAACAAGTCCATGCTAACCAGTCGGCAGCGATGTTATTAATCCCATCGCCTGCCATTATCTTCAGAATCATTTACTTTTTGAACTCATCAATCTAAAGTCTTTTTTGTCCAGGCTAGATTTGGCGGGATGGTGTAGACTGCAATACGTGAACCATGTTGTCACTTGTGGGCGGAGCACCAAGGCAAATTCCTTGTATGTGAGTACTTGGCCAATAAACTTATTCATTCATTCATATGTGTGAATAATTAGTTTAGTTTAGATTAATTTTATTGTCACGTGTACCGAGGTACATTTTTTGTGGCGTGCTGCCCAGTCAGCAGAAAGACAGTGCATGATTACAATCGAGCCGTCCACAATGTACAGAAATAGGCGACTGAGCCCGCATGCAAGAGGCACCACAATGTTGCGGCGTTTTCAACTTTTCCCAGGGTAGTGGATTCTACACCCAGAGGACACAGGCTTAAAGAGGGAGGGAAGATATTTCAGAGGGACCTTCGGGGCAACATTTTCACTCAGTTCGCATCTGGAACGAGGTATAGAAGCGCATACAATATTGACTATTAAAAGAGATCTGGACAGATATAGGGCAAGAAAGGGCTGAGAGGGCTATGGGCTAACAGAAGGCATTTGGGACCAGCCCAATCTGCCCACTTGGTCGGCATGGACAAGATGGGCCGAAGGGCCTGTTTCCACACGGTACATCGCCAAGTGATGAGACCAATACTCTTGGTGGAGTCTCACCAGAGCCCTATGGAGTTCTAACCTCACTTCCTTACTTTGTACACCAGCCCCTTGCTGTCAAGATTTGTTTCTGCTTTGCTAATTCAAACCTCGACCAACATGAATATGTGGAACAGAGAGGGGGTCCAAGGAATTTTCAATCTCCCTGGTACGTTACAGTCTCTATCTTAGCACCTGACAACCTGGTGTGCCAACAATAACCTCGTCCTCAACTCCAAGAAGACGAAGGAAATTATTGTTGACTTCAGGAAGACCAGAGGTGGCAGACATACCCCCATCCATATAAACGGGACTGAGGTGGAGCACGTCTCCAACTACAAATTCCTCGGGGTACACATCTCGGAGGATCTGTCCTGGTCCCTCAACACCTCCAAGCTGATCAAAAAGGCGCAGCAGCGCCTTTACTTCCTGAGGAGGCTCAAGAAAGCCCACCTGTCCCCCCAGATCCTGACCAACTTCTACCGCTGTACCATCGAGAGCATCCTGACCGCCTGCTTCACGGTATGGTACAGCAGTTGCACCGTAGCGGACAGGAAGGCACTACAACGGGTGGTGAAAACCGCTCAGTACATCATCGGTGCCCCGCTCCCTGCCATGGATGCCCTCCACCGAAAACGGTGTCTGAGACGGGCCGGGAAGATCATCAAAGACCCCTCCCACCCTAACCATGGACTGTTTGCCCTCCTCCCATCAGGGAGGCGGTACAGGAGCCTCAGGTCTCGTACTAGTAGGATGAGGAACAGCTTCTACAACAACACTATCACATTGCTGAACTCGGAGTCCCGCCGATAGATTTCTCCAGTCTCTCCGTCCACATTGTTTGCTTATTCTGTATTTTTATTTCTATATTGCACTATTACTACGGACTGACGCTAAACTGCATTTTGTTGTACCCATACTTGTATCTGTGCAATGACAATAAAGTTGAATTGAATTGAATTAATACCGTGTCAATGTTGCCATTTTTGCTGGGAGCTCAACGCAACAATATTCAAACCCCTGTCCCACGGTACGAGTTCATTCCAAGAGTTCTCCCGAGTTTGCCCTGATTCGAACTGGGAGATTTACGGTAATGGCCACTCGTCGGTACTCGGGGCTCTCGTGGACATTTTTCATCGTGTTGAAAAATCTTCACCAGTCTTCCCGTGCTTACCTGCCGTTAACGAGTCTTCCCGAGTACCTGCCGTTAGCGCTAAGAGACGTCCCCGAGCTCCGACGTACCCGCTACGTTCATTCTCCGTGCTTACCACGAGTTTGATTTTTTTTTTAACTCGGGAGGGCTCTTGGAATGAACTCGCACCGTGGGACAGGGCTTTCAGTTAGTTAGTGGGTGGCATGGTGGCGCAGCTGTAGAGCTACTACCTCACAGCGCCAGAGACACGGGTTCGATCCTGACCACGGGTGCTTGTCTGTAGGGAGTATGTATGTACAACTTCTACTGAAGTGTGGATGGCCGTTGGCTCGCTAGAAGCTCATCCTCCCTTGGACAGGTCTTATAGAAACATAGAAACATAGAAAATAGGTGCAGGAGTAGGCCATTCGGCCCTTCGAGCCTGCACCGCCATTCAATGTGATCATGGCTGATCATCCAACTCAGTATCCCATCCATGCCTTCTCTCCATACCCCCTGATCCCTTTAGACACAAGGGCCACATCTAACTCCCTCTTAAATATAGCCAAATGAACTGGCCTCGACTACCCTCTGTGGCAGAGAGTTCCAGAGATTCACCACTCTCTGTGTGAAAAAAGTTCTTCTCATCTCGGTTTTAAAGGATTTCCCCCTTATCCTTAAGCTGTGACCCCTTGTCCTGGACTTCCCCAACATCGGGAGCAATCTTCCTGCATCTAGCCTGTCCAACCCCTTAAGAATTTTATAAGTTTCTATAAGATCCCCTCTCAATCTCCTAAATTCTAGAGAGTATAAACCAAGTCTATCCAGTCTTTCTTCATAAGACAGTCCTGACATCCCAGGAATCAGTCTGGTGAACCTTCTCTGCACTCCCTCTATGGCAATAATGTCCTTCCTCAGATTTGGAGACCAAAACTGTACGCAATACTCCAGGTGTGGTCTCACCAAGACCCTGTACAACTGCAGTAGAACCTCCCTGCTCCTATACTCAAATCCTTTTGCTATGAAAGCTAACATACCATTCGCTTTCTTCACTGCCTGCTGCACCTGCATGCCTACTTTCAATGACTGGTGTACCATGACACCCAGGTCTCGCTGCATCTCCCCTTTTCCTAGTCGGCCACCATTTAGATAATAGTCTGTTTTTGGTCTTGCTGGGGGTCCACAGCCCCCTCCTCATCTGGCAAACCAGGTGGGGGAGACGGTTTAGTTGCCGACTATCCGACCATGGAGCAGGTAGCACGGGATTACATGGTACCTGTGGCGGGGGGGGGGGGGGGAAACCCCCCCCGACCTGAGCCCTAAACTAAACTGAAAATGAAGTATGTGGAACAGGGTGCCAGAATTTAGAAGATTGAGGGGGGATCTTATAGAAACGTACAAAATTTTTAAGGGGTTGGACAGGCTAGATGCAGGAAGATTGTTCCCGATGTTGGGGAAGTCCAGAACAAGGGGTCACAGTTTAAGGATAAGGGGGAAATCTTTTAGGACCGAGATGAGAAAAACATTTTTCACACAGAGAGTGGTGAATCTGTGGAATTCTCTGCCACAGAAGGTAGTTGAGGCCAGTTCATTGGCTATATTTAAGCGGGAGTTAGATGTGGCCCTTGTGGCTAAAGGGATCAGGGGGTATGGAGAGAAGGCAGGTACAGGATACTGAGTTGGATGATCAGCCATGATCATATTGAATGGCGGTGCAGGCTCGAAGGGCCGAATGGCCTCTACTCCTGCACCTATTGTCTATGTTTCTATGTTTCTATCTCCCTGATACATTGCAGTCTCCATCTTCACACTGCGCCAATATTGTCATTTTTGCTGGGATCCCAATTTGACATTGTTGGCCAATGAAACAATATCTTAGTGCTTAAGAAGGACCTGCAGATGCTGAAAAATCGAAGGTAGACAAAAATGCCGGAGAAACTCAGCGGGTGCAGCAGCATCTATGGAGCGATGGAACTAGGCAACGATTCGGGCCGAAACCCTGAAGGAAATAGGCAACGTTTCGGCCCGAAACGTTGCCTATTTCCTTCGCTCCATAGATGCTGCTGCACCCGCTGAGTTGCTCCAGCACTTTTGTCTACCTAATATCTTAGTGCTTCAAGATGGCTGGAATTCACTTGTACCAGAACTGGCGAAAAAAATAAAAGCCAATTATGTTTCAAAAAAGAAACTGCAGCTGAAAATGCAGAATGCAGTTCTTTATCTGTAACTAAAGAGATAAACAGTGAGTCTCCAGCCAAATTGAAGCAGTCAGGCTAATCAGAGATTAGGATCCAGCCAATTCCCAAGGACACTCTGCCTGTGCAGGCATTCTCCATTATCGGAGATCAAATCCCATCTCCCAATGTTTTAGTGTCGAGTGGGGAAATTAAAGTGCAGAAATGGGAGGTTATTTCGGGAGTTAAGCAGAGATCCAGCTGTTCGCTTAGACGCTAGAATAATACCCGATTTTCCCCAGAAGGTGGTTAGTAGCACTTTAGGATTTATGAACGAAATCAAATTGTCACACTAACTATGCCAAAGAAATTTGGTGGAAATACGCAGCGCAGGTGGAATTCTTTGCCTCAGATTGTTAACGGTTTGGACACGCTAGAGGCAGGAAACATGTTCACGATGTTGGGGGAGTCCAGAACCAGGGGCCACAGTTTAAGAATAAGGAGTAAGCCATTTAGAACGGAGACGAGGAAACACTTTTTCTCACAGAGAGTGGTGAGTCTGTGGAATTCTCTGCCTCAGAGGGCGGTGGAGGCAGGTTCTCTGGATGCTTTCAAGAGAGAGCTAGATAGGGCTCTTAAAAATAGCGGAGTCAGGGGATATGGGGAGAAGGCAGGAACGGGGTACTGATTGGGGATGATCAGCCATGATCACATTTAATGGCGGTGCTGGTTCGAAGGGCCGAATGGCCTACTCCTGCACCTATTGTCTATTGTCTCCCCAGTGGGATGGAGCAGGGCACTCACTCTCTGATCACACCAGCGATTTACATTCACACACCATGTGAGCTGGAGAGGGTGCAGAGAAGAGAAGATTGTGAAGAAGATTTGTCAGCACTTGAGGGCCTGACCTTCAGGGAGAGGTTGAGCAGGTTTTGGAATTCTTTGCCACAGAAGGCTGTGGAGGCCAAGTCAGTGGATATTTTTAAGGCAGAGATAGATAGATTCTTGATTAGTACGGGTGTCGGGGGTTATGGGGAGAAGGCAGGAGAATGGGGTTAGGAGGGAGAGATAGATCAACTATGATTGAATGGCCTAAATGGCCTCATTCTACTACTATCCCTTTTGACCTTATGATTATTCCTTGGAGCGCAGGAAGGTGAGGGGTGATAATAGGTTCAGGAGTAGGCCATTCAGCCCTTCGAGCCAGCACCACCATTAAATGTGATCATGGCTGATCATCCCCAATCAGTACCCCGTTCCTGCCTTCTCCCCATATCCCCTGACTCCGCTATCTTTAAGAGCCCTATCTAGATCTTCTGCGGGTCGACTCCAGAGCACAGAAGATCATTACTCTTGAAAGCATCCAGAGAACCGGCCTCCACCGCCCTCTGAGGCAGAGAATTCCACAGACTCACAATTCTCTGTGTGAAAAAGTGTTTCCTCGTCTCCGTTCTTAATGGCTTACTCCTTATTCTTAAACTGTGGCCCCTGGGTTCTGGACTCCCCCAACATCGAGGACATGATGATCTTATAGAGGAGTATACAATCATGAGAGGAATAGATCAGGGTAAACGCACAGAGTCTTTTACTCAGGGGAGCGGAATCAAGAACCAGAGGACATAGGTTTAACGTGAGAGAGGAAAGATTTAATATGAACCTGAGGGGCGACTGTTGTACACAGAGGGTGGTGGGTGTCTGGAAGAAGCTGCCAGAGGAGGTAGTTGAGGCAGGTACTAACTCAGTATTTAAATGACATTTGGACATGGGGTCTGCCCCAACAGATGCTGGTGCACCCACAGAACATGCTGCATCTCTGTGTGAAATCTTAGCTGCACAACAGCAGGTCGGAGAGCTCTTCTGCGGGTCGACTCCAGAGCACAGAAGATCATTGGGATACAGCTGGCAGCCCTGGACGACATCTACAATGCACGCTGCCTCAGAAAAGCCATCAGTGACTGTAAGTACTCCTCACACACATGCCGCCGTCTGTTTGAACTTCTCCCATCTGCCAGACGTTATAAAGCCTTTTGCTCACGCACGTCCAGACTGAGAAATAGCTTTTTCCCTAGAGCTACAACTGCACTGGATCAGTCTGCTAAGTGCCCCCCAATAATCTGTCTTAGCCCCCCATAATCAACTGGCACAACTGACTTATCTCAACAAAGTGGCAGCTGCTGTAATGTTTTAACATCAGTGTACATGCACCTATTTGTACTTTTACCCTATTTATTTATGTTACAGCATCGATACGGAGGTCGCAATCTTAATCTCGTTCTTGTACAACGACAGGAAGATATATATTATTATTATTATTATTATTGCCTGGATAAGAAAGGTTTAGAGGGATATGGTCTGAAGAAGGGTCTCGACCCGAAACGTCACCCCTTCCCTCTCTCCAGAGATGCTGCCAGTTCCGCTGAGTTACTCCAGCATTTTGTGTCTATCTTCGGTGTAAACCAGCATCTGCAGTTCCTTCCTGCACATGGACAAAACCTGATCAGATGGGACTACAGTAGATCCTGGTCAGTATGGATGAGTTGGGCCGAAGGGCCTGTGTCCGTGCTTTATGCCTCCGTGTACTGAGGATTGGGTCAGTGGATAGGGACAGAAAACTTTACAATGAGTAAGCCGTTTGACCCATACCTCTTGTGGAGAACGGGCAAACTCCACACGGACAGCAGCACCCGAGGTCAGAATCGAACCCGGGTCTCTGGCTCTGTGAGGCAGCGGCTCGACCAGCTGTGCCACTTAAATAATTAGCACCACGAGCAAAATATATATAATTTAGAACAATTCAGTACAATTTGATTGGTAATAGTATCAAGGGACAGATAGATCAGCTATGATTGAATGGTGGAGTAGGCTCGATGGGCCGAATGGTCCACATGTGCTCCTATGATGTATAAAATTATTGAATAGGCACATTGTCATCATAAAATAGATTACCATTTATTCTTACGATAATGAAACTGTAAAAAAACGCAAGTGTCATGTGTTCAGGACAATCGCAGAGATAGCTTCTTCTGAAGACACAGAGAGATGTCGGGAAAAACTCAGTCATTCAGGCAACATCTGTGGTGGCAAAAGTCGAAGTCGACTTTTCACCAGGGCTCCTGGAGCCTCGTGTCTTGGTGAACCAAGGATTGCTGTGTCTAGGGGCTCTGGGACTGCTGTATCCCAGGGGAACGCTGCATCTTACCAGCTGGCTCTCAGTACCAACTTATAAAGGCCCTGAATTTGCATGCAAAGTAGCAGAGAAAAGTTAACAGCTGAGAAAAACAGCCGACCAGTGTAATTACTAGGAGTTAGAATGGTTACATTCAGTGCTTGCAGGACCTTATTTTGATTTTCTTTTTGCTAATCTCATTTATTAGCTTCGAGCTCTTGGGTATTCCATTTATTCATAGCCGAGCCGGCAGCACAGTAATTATCCCAGGTCTATTTCATTCTTATTAACATATACGCAGCCAGTGCAAATTTGACAGTGCAGTCACAGATGCCAGCTTATCACGACACACATCCCAGACCCCTGAAAGCCTTCTACCGTATAGGAAATTGCACAGTGCTTCAAGATTGTTAAGGGTTTGGACACACTAGAGGCAGGAAACATGTTCCCAATGTTGGGGGAGTCCAGAACTAGGGGCCACAGTTTAAGAATAAGGAGTAAGCCATTTAGAACGGAGATGAGGAAACACTTTTTCTCACAGAGAGTTGTGAGTCTGTGGAATTCTCTGCCTCAGAGGGCGGTGGAGGCCGGTTCTCTGGATGCTTTCAAGAGAGAGCTAGATAGGGCTCTTAAGGATAGCGGAGTCAGGGGATATGGGGAGAAGGCAGGAACAGGGTACTGATTGGGGATGATCAGCCATGATCACATTGAATGGCGATACTGGCTCAAAGGGCCGAATGGCCTACTGCTGCACCTATTGTCTATTGTCTATCACTTATATTGCTTTCCACTGGTCCACAACATTCACCACAAGTGCCCTACACTTTCTCCCACTAACATTTTGAGGTCTGCCAAACCAGATCAATTTAAATGAAATAAGTTTAAAGCGGACTCTCACGCCAAGAACAAATATAAAAATTCTTCTACTCAAACGGCAATTACATAATTCTGAGCGTTTCTATATTATGGTCGATGCCCCTTGTCAGAGAAGGATCATTGTGAGAGGTGGGAGGTCATGTTGCAGTTGTTGGTGAGGCTGCATTTAGAATATTGTGTTCAGTTCTGGGCACCATGTTATAGGAAAGATAGAAACATAGAAACCTAGAAAATAGGTGCAGGAGTAGGCCATTCGGCCCTTCGAGCCTGCACCGTCATTCAATATGATCATGGCTGATCATCCAACTCAGTATCCTGTACCTATCTTCTCTCCATACCCCCTGACCCCTTTAGCCACAAGGGCCACATCTAACTCCCTCTTAAATATAGCCAATGAACTGGCCTCAACTACTTTCTGTGGCAGAGAATTCCAGAGATTTACCACTCTCTGTGTGAAAAATGTTTTCCTCATCTCGGTCCTAAAAGATTTCCCCCTTATCCTTAAACTGCGACCCCTTGTTCTGGACTTCCCCAACATCGGGAACAATCTTCCTGCCTCTAGCCTGTCCAACCCCTTAAGAATTTTGTAAGTTTCTATAAGATCCCCCCTCAATCTTCTAAATTCTAGCGAGTACAAGCCGAGTTATTGTCAAGCTGGAAAGAACACTTACGAGGATGTTGCCAGGACTAGAGGGCCTGAGCTAAAGGGAGAGGCTGAGTAGGCTGGGTCTCTATCCCATGGAGCGCAGGAGGATGAGGGGTGATCTTTTAGAGGTGTACAAAATCATGAGAGGAATAGATCGGGTAGATGCACAAAATCTCTTGCCCAGAGACTTGCTCAGCGGGTCAGACAGCATCTCTGGAGAAAAGGAATCTGTGACGTTTCACATGGAGACCCTTCTTCAGGCTGAGAGTCGGGGGAGGGTGAATCAAGAGATATAGATGGTGATTTGGAGGGATTTAGAACAAATGAATGAATGAACAACATGCAAAAAAAGTAACGAAGTAACTGGCCATTGTTAGTTGTAGCGAGTCTTGGTTAAAATGTGGTCGTACAGTCCGAGTAAAAGTCATTCACTGTGTTAATTCTCTGCATTTCTCTGGTCTACCTGTGGTCCACAGATCCCTCGCAGCTGCAGAGTACGTTGACGGGTAGAATGGTGTGGATTGGGTGGGCCGAAGGGCCTGATTCCATGCTGTATCGCTAAACTAAACATTCGATCCAACAGTGATTTTTCTCCAACAGCATTAGAGATGGTCTTTGTCTTCTTGTGTTTGGGGCAGCAGAAGTGGTATTGTATTGTATATCTTTATTGTTATTTTCCTGAGTACTCACATACCCAGAGGAAACAAAAAAACGTTACTCAAACCAGTGTCCATTCAGTGTGCAGTAAAAAATAAATAGAAATAAAAATACATATATCATGAACAAATTAAACACTCTACTCTCTACTAAACATCAACAGGCGTTCCGATCGGCAGCGGCACGACAGTGGCTCTGCTGCAGTGTGTCCAGGTTGGTGGTTGGTGCGCGATACTTTGGCAGGGGGCAAAGTCCGTTTATCAGTCTTATAGCCTGCGGGAAGAAGCTGAGGAACATCCTGCTGGTTTTGCAGCTAATGCTCCTGTACCTCTTCCCAGATGGCAGGATGGAGAATATGTGATGCGATGGGTGGTAGGGGTCTTTGATGATGGAGATGGCTCTGCTGATACATCTCTTCCTGTATATGTCCAGCAGGAAAGGGAGTGGAGCACCAATAATCCTGCTGGCGGTCTTCACAATCCTGTCAAGTTGGTGCCGTTCATACGCCTTGCAGCTCCCGAACCAGGAAGTGATGCCGTAGGTTAATGTGCTCTCGATTGTCCCCCTATAAAAAGTTCGTAGATGTGTAGTGGGGAGACCTGCTTTCCGTAGTCTTCGGAGAGGGTGTAGTCGCTGCTGGGCTCTCTTGACCAGTGCTGTGGTGTTGGTCGTGGACGTCAGGTCATCTGACAGGTGGAGTCCTAGGAACTTCAAGCTGCTGACCCTTTCCACATCAGCTCCATCGATGTGCAGAGGTGTATGGTGTTGTTTTCCCGCCCTCCTGAAGTCAACCACCATCTCCTTAGTTTTTCCCACGTTGAGAATGAGGTTGTGGGATTTGCACCATCCTGTGAGCAGCTCCACCTCCATCCTGTACGCCGACTCATCATTGTCACTGATGAGACCCACCACTGTTGTGTCATCAGCGAACTTGTTGATGAAGTTGTTGTTGAGTCTAGCAGTACAGTCGTGTGTAAGCAGACTAAACAGCAGGGGGCTTAGGACACAGCCTTGGGGCGAGCCAGTGCTCACGGCTATGGTTTTTGATGTCCTACTGCCCACCCTGACTGTCTGCTGCCGTTGTGATAGAAAGTTCAGGACCCAGTTACATGTGCCAGCATCAACCCCCAATAGCTCCAACCTCTTCACCAGCTGCTGCGGAATGATTGTGTTAAACGCAGAGCTGAAGTCTATGAAGAGGATCCTGGCATAAGTATTTTTCCGATCAATGTGTGACAGTACGAGGTTCAGCGTTGTTGAGACTGCGTCCTCTGTGGATCGGTTGGCTCTGTAGGCGAACTGCAGTGGGTCTAGGTCGGCAGGTAGACTCTTTTTGATATGCTGCATAACCAGTCGCTCAAAACACTTCATTACTATGGGTGTTAGAGCCACTGGTCGAAAGTCATTATGGCAGGCTGGGTTTGGTTTCTTCGGGACAGGGACGATGGTGGCACTCTTAAGACAGTTGGGCACTACTGCCTGGCTGAGTGAGATGTTAAAAATGTCTGTGAAGACATCTTTCAGTTGCTCGGCGCAGTCTCTTAAAACGCATCCAGGAATGTTGTCCGGCCCTGCAGCTTTGCGTGGATTGATGCTGGCAAAGGCCTTTTTAACTCCGGCTGCGGACAGCCTAAGCGACTGGTCACTGGGAGATGGCAGTAGTGCACGTGTCTGGGTGATGTTTTTAACCTCAAACTGTGCGTAGAACTCGTTCAGTTCATCTGGTAGAGAGGGGTCGTTTTGGCATATCCGCAGCGGGGGGGGGGGGGGGGGGGGGGGGGGCTTGTAGTCAGTGATGGTATGAAATCCCTGCCACAAGCGACTTGTGTCTTTGTCATTTGCGAAGTGGCTATTAAGTTTTTGTCCATACAGCCTCTTCGCTTCCCTGATCCCCCGGGATAGGTTACTCCTTGCCAGTTTGTATGCTGCGTTGTCCCCAGATTTGAATGCAGCATTCCGGATTCTCAGTAGGGAGCACACTTCCCCAGTTAGCCAAGGTTTCTGATTGGCACGCCTCCTGACGGTTTTGACCACCGTTACATCATCAATGCATTTATTGATGTATCCGATGACGGATTCTGTGTATTCTTGGAGGTTGATGCCACTGTCATCTGTTGCTGCCTCTCTGAAAATGGCCCACTGTGTGGTTTCGAAACAGTCTTGTAGTGCTGCGGTAGCTCCCTGTGGCCATGTTCTGACTTCTTTGACCGTTGGCCTGTCCTGTTTTACCCTGGGTCTGTATGCAGGTGTGAGCATAACCGCTAGGTGGTCAGAGTTGCCGATATGGGGGAGGGGGGCTGCTTTATATGCATCTTTAATGTTGGTGTACACCAGGTCTAGTTTGTTCTTTCCCCTGGTTGCAATATTCACATGCTGGTAGAATTTAGGCAGAACAGATGTAAGACTTGCCTGGTTGAAATCCCCAGCTGCCATGAAGAAAGCATTGGGATGTTCCCTCTGCTGCTCACTTGTTGTAGAGCTCTGTCATAGCATCCTTCACGTCCGCGCTCGGTGGTACATAGACGGCCATTATGAAGACTGCCGTTAGCTCCCTGCGTAAGTAGAAGGGTCGGCATTTCACAGTCATTAGCTCTACATGGGGTGAGCAGTAAGTGGAAATCACCACAGCATCCTGGCACCATGATCTGTTCACATATCGGTTCGAACTCTGCATGTGCCGGCCCTAAAGAGGGCGCATGCTCCGGGCTTGGCGCCAAGCTGTGGTGTTGCTGCTGTCTCTGTTTGTTGTCGTTCCCCCGACTGAGGTCACTGCGGGGAGATCGACAACATGCGACCCATTAGAGATGGTGAGATTAATGCAGGAGAATCTACTGTTCATGCAATTATCTGATAGCACTTTGAGCGCCCAGCTAGACAAAGACATGTGGCTGAAAATACAAAGCTCTTGCATTCCATACATGTGGTGACAGAGTAGATACAATCGAACACCACAAACAAGCAGAACAATGAAGGAACTGAAGATGGACACAGAGTGCTGAAGTAACTCAGCGTGTCAGGCAGCATCTGTGGAGAACATGGATAGGTGACGTTTCACAGAGTGCTGGAGTAACTCAGCGGGTCAGGCAGCATCTGTGGAGAACATGGATAGGTGACGTTTCACAAAGTGCTGGAGTAACTCAGCGGGTCAGGCAGCATCTGTGGAGAACATGGATAGGTGACGTTTCACAAAGTGCTGGAGTAACTCAGCGGGTCAGGCAGCATCTCTGGAGACCAAGAATGGGTGACGTTTTGTATCGGGCCCCTTCTTCTCCACAGATGCTGCCTGACCCGCTGAGTTACTCCAACACTCTGTGAAACGTCACCTATCCATGTGTCTATCTTTGGTGTAACCCTTTGGCGTTGCCTGTTCTTTGTTTCAACATCATGAAGGAACTTCACTGGGGTCTGGCTGACATGGTTAACATGAACACAAGCCAGTTATTTCAATTTGAACGATCTTATACAATGTTATCAGATCAAACTTCTCTTGCATCTCCTTATTACCCAGCTTCATCAAGGAGGCTGAGCGATCAGCATGTTCAATACAAGAAGCAATGGAAGTCAGTCAGGCACGGCAGATCAAGGCTTCTTAAAAAGCCTTGACAGACATCTAGTCTTCAGAGCTACAACTCAAAGTTGCATTCCACAAGACTGTACAAAAACCTGCTGACATTCTTTTTTTTAGTTTAGTTTGGAGATACAGTGCAGAAACAGGCCCTTCGGCCTATCGAGTCCGCGCCGACCAGCGATCCCCACATATTAACGCTACCCTATACACATTAGGGACAATTCTGGGCTGGAAGATTGCAACCTTCACGTGGTCCGCCCTGGTTTGACGAATGCAATCAACCCGACGTGTACAATCAAATAAGATCAAATAGAACAAGTTGTCTTACAACTTTAAGCCGTGCACGCCATACGCAGGAAGAAGGAGGGACAATTTTTACAATTATACCAAGCAACTTAACCTACAAACCTGTACGTCTTTGGAGTGTGGGAGGAAACCGAAGATCCCGGCGAAAACCCACACAGGTCACGGGGAGAACGTTCAAACTCCGTACAGACAGCGCCCGTAGTCGGGATGGAACCCGGGTCTCTGGTGCTGTGAGGCAGCAACTCTACCGCTGCACCACCGTGCTGCCCTAGGTCAGGACCACTCTGATTTTGGTTTAGTAGAGGGTTGAAGAGAGAGTTTAAACAGAGCAGACTTCACAGCAGGATCAGGTCACATCGTGAGCTTCAGTTTAGTTAGTTCACCTTGGGTCAGTGCTATTTATTTGTTGTGTGCTATGCAGTCAGTGGAAAGACAACACATGATTACAGTCGAGGAACCAGATACAGGATAAAGGGAATAACGTTTAGTGCAAGATTAGTATGGGGTGTCGGGGTTTATGGGGAGAAGGCAGGGAAATGGGGTTTGGAGGAAGAGATAGATCAGCCATGATTGAACAGTGTAGTAGACTTGACGGGCCGAATGGCCTAATTCTGCTCCATCACACGAGCGTGGATAAAGTCCATTAAAATCTGATTAAAGATAGTCCAAGGGTCTCCAATGAGGTAGATGGGAGGTCAGGACCACTCTCCAGCTGGTGATACGATAGTCATGAGGTAGCTTCATCAGGCTGACTGAAGAAAGATTATGTATACACATTTCCCAAGAATTATCCTGTAGGAATCATGATTAACAGAGGCATACAACAGGGCAACAGATCCACGCCGATCAAGGTATCTTCCTGAGCTTGTCTCATCTGTCTCTAATGGCTCATAACCCTCTAAACCTGAGGCATAGATAGGGTAGAGAGCCAGAACCTTTCTCTCAGGTTGGAAATATCAATGGCACAGCTTGAACTGAGATGGGCAAAGTGTAAAGGAGATGTACGAGGCAAGTTTTTTTGCAGGTAGATGATGGTCCCTGGAGCGTGCTGCCGGGGGTGATGATGGAGGCAGATGCGATACTGGTGTTTAAGAGGCAAACTCCGATGGACACCATGACCGTGAGTCCACGCCGACCGTCGATCGCACGCTCGCAATGGTTCTATGTTGTCCCACCTTCGCATCCACTCCCGACACACCAGCCGCAATTTTACCAAGGCCATTTAACTTACAAACCCGCATAGAACGGAGACGAGGAAACACTTTTTCACACAGAGAGTTGTTAGTCTGTGGAATTCTCTGCCTCAGAGGGCGGTGGAGGCCGGTTCTCTGGATGCTTTCAAGAGAGAGCTAGATAGGGCTCTTAAAAATAGCAGAGTCAGGGGATATGGGGAGAAGGCAGGAACGGGGGTACTGATTGGGGATGATCAGCCATGATCACATTGAATGGCGGTGCTGGCTTGAAGGGCCGAATGGCCTACTCCTGCACCTATTGTCTATTGTCTTTGGAGTGATTGGCTCGGGCCTGTTTCCTTACTGCATAACTCTATCTCTTGGTGGACGATGTGTTTTTGATGAATTGGAGCTACAACATAATGGGTGGTTTGCTTGGTTGTGCTGTAATAACACTTCTCCCTACAGAGAGCTCAGCTAACTCCCGGGCTCTGGTAAAGATCTGCACTGCTGAAGTCTCAGTGTTATTGCTTCGATCCTCGCCTGCCAAATGTTTTGTGCTAATGTCACTGTAACAACATCCGCCCAGCATTTCGCTGTACTGTAAATGTAAATTCATAATTGAAATCAAAATTAATGACAAATCACAAGAACTACACAGTACATAGATGCCTACTTCATAACCGCCTTAAATTAATAATGCAATCACAACATTAAAACTAAATTTAACTTATTTATTTTATTCTACAGGTTCGTTACATGTTTGGCAGAACAGTGGCACAGCGGGTAGAGCTGCTGTCTCTCAGCGCCAGAGTCCCGGGTTCGATCCTGACCTCGGCTGCTGTCTGTGTGGAGTGTGCACGTTCTCCCTGTGACAGCGTGGGTTTTATCCGGGTGCTCCAATTTCCTCACACAGGGTTTGTGGGCTCATTGGCCCTCTGTAATTTCCCCCCCCATGTGCTGGGAGTGGATGAGATAGTGGGATAACATAGAACTTGTTTGTAGAAGCAAGGAACTGCAGGTGCTGGATAAGACACAGAAGAGACACAAAGTGCTGGAGTAACTCAGCGGGTCAGGAAGCTTCTCTGGAAAATTTTGGATCGAGACCTTTCTTCAGACTAGTGTGACCAATGGTCGGCATGGACTCGGTGGGCCGAACGGCCTTTTCCAGGCTGCATCTCTAAAGAGGTTTGGTATGGATATTGTGGGCTGAAGGACCTGTTCCTGTACTGTAATATTCTACAGTAGAGAAGGAATAGGTGACGTTTTGGGTCAGGACCCTTCTTCTGAAGAAGGGACTCGATCCAAAACGTCACCCATTCCTTCTCTCCAGAGATGCTGCCTGTCCCGCTGAGTTACTCCAGCTTTTTATGTCTATCTTCTGTTCTTATGTCTTATGATCTTATGATTAGTAGGCTTCCAATATTTCTTCTTCCTGATGTACAAACACAGCAAAGCCACTATCCATGTTCACCAGTGTGAAACAGCTCACATTGACCCGAACTGTCACCCATTCATTCTCTCCAGAGATGTTGCCTGTCCCGCTGAGTTACTCCAGCTTTTTGTGTCTACCTTCAGTTTAACTGAAGATAGACACAATATAGACAATAGACGATGCACAAACCTTCACGATAGGCAAAACTTCAGTTTGAGTTGAATGATCAGCCATGATCATATTGAATGGCGGTGCAGGCTCGAAGGGTCGAATGGCCTACTCCTGCACCTATTTCTATGTTTCTATGTTAACCCAGCATCTCCAGTTCCTTCCTACACATTGCATTATTCTGCGTTCCAACTATTTTTCAATCATTCGCCATTGCTTTAAAACATTCTTACAGTTCAACACAAAAGCGTTGATTTTAAGGCTGGTTGGTTGTGGAAATACATTTTCAGCAAAGCATGGAAAGCTGGAGGAGTGACTGTGCGAGGTGTGGAGAGGGTGTTTGCTGGGTTAACAGAAAGCAAAGTAACTGGGCAATTTCAGCCCACTAACATGGGCATTTAACTCAAGTCTATTATTCTCATTGGATCTCAGGAGAGTTTGGTTGGCTATAAACATATAGTAATTGCTTAATTATAGCAATGTGTCAATGCACTTAAATTTAATGTCACATTCATAGGTTTCCCCAGTATTCCTAAGAGTTGTCAGTAAACACACTGGAGCTATGGGGGCTGATTATAATTAATACAAATTATAGTCACTGCAGCGTTTTTTTGCTTACTAATGCAAAAGGATTGTTTGCAGTTTGTCGTGGCGGGGTGACATGCCACACTGGAGTGCTTAATAATCACATCAGGAGCGCAGGGAGGTGAAATTAGATTGGTCCTCCGGGCCGAAGATCCAGCTGCTGAGATTCATACAGATGTTGAGCACAGGGGAAGTCAAGGTTTGGCAGGGACGGGAAGGGCAGAGGGGAGGGTTGAAGGGGAGAATGTTGACACTGGACTCGCACCCAGTTTCTCCCCTCCTCCCCCTGCCGCCATCATTCCCTCCTCCGGCTTCACCACCTGCAGCTCTTCAATCCTTTTATCTCACATCTTCTGTCTTTTCATCTCTCCAACCGTTTACCCATCAAAACTCCCCCAACAACTGTATCCACCCATCACTCGCCAAGTTCTACCACCCTTCCAGCGTTCTATCTCCCCCCCTCATCCCCACCGCAATCAATCTGCAGAAGGGTCCCGACCTGAAATGTCACCTATCCATGTTCTCCACAGATGCTGCCTGACCCGCTGAGTTACTCCAGCACTCTGTGGAACGTCACCTATCCATGTTCTCCACAGATGCTGCCTGACCCGCTGAGTTACTCCAGCACTCTGTGGAACGTCACCTATCCCTGTTCTCCACAGATGCTGCCTGACCCGCTGAGTTACTCCAGCACTCTGTGGAACGTCACCTATCCATGTTCTCCACAGATGCTGCCTGACCCGCTGAGTTACTCCAGCACTCTGTGGAACGTCACCTATCCATGTTCTCCACAGATGCTGCCTGACCCGCTGAGTTACTCCAGCACTCTGTGAAACGTCACCTATCCATGTTCTCCACAGATGCTGCCTGACCCACTGAGTTACTCCAGCACTCTGTGAAACGTCACCTATCCATGTTCTCCACAGATGCTGCCTGACCCGCTGAGTTACTCCAGCACTCTGTGAAACGTCACCTATCCATGTTCTCCACAGATGCTGCCTGACCCGCTGAGTTACTCCAGCACTCTGTGAAACGTCACCTATCCATGTTCTCCACAGATGCTGCCTGACCCGCTGAGTTACTCCAGCACTCTGTGAAACGTCACCTATCCATGTTCTCCACAGATGCTGCCTGACCCTCTGAGTTACTCCAGCACTTTTTGTCTTTTTTAGCATTCGCCGTAGACAGAATCTAGAGGTAGTGGGTAAGTTAAGTCTGTTCTCCCTGTGGCCACTTGGGGTTTTCTCCGGGTGCTCCAGTTTCCACCCGCATCCCAGAAACATGTGTGTTCATTTAGACTTTGGACTTTCGAGATACAGCGTTGAATCAGGCCCTCCAGCCCACCGAGTCCGCACTGACCAGCGATCACCCCGTACACTAGCACTATCGCACACACTAGGGACAATTTACAATTTACAGAAACCAATTAACTTACAAACCTGCACGTCTTTGGAGTGTGAGATGGATGGAACACCCGGAAAAACCCCCCGCGGTCACAGGGAGAACGTGCAAACTCTGTACAGAGAGCACTGTTAGTCAGGGTCGATTCTTCTGCAGTTGTATAGGGCTCTGGTGAGACCACATCTGGAGTATTGTGTACAGTTTTGGTCTCCTAATTTGAGGAAGGACATCCTTGTGATTGAGGCTGTGCAGCGTAGGTTCACGAGGTTGATCCCTGGGATGGCGGGACTGTCATATGAGGAAAGATTGAAAAGACTAGGCTTGTATTCACTGGAGTTTAGAAGGATGAGGGGTAATCTTATAGAAACATATAAAATTATAAAAGGACTGGACAAGCTAGATGCAGGAAACATGTTCCCAATGTTGGGCGAGTCCAGAACCAGGGGCCACAGTCTTAGAATAAAGGGGAGGTCATTTAAGACTGAGGTGAGAAAAGACTTTTTCACCCAGAGAGTTGTGAATTTATGGAATTCCCTGCCACAGAGGGCAGTGGAGGCCAAGTCACTGGATGGATTTAAGAGAGAGTTAGATAGAGCTCTAGGGGCTAGTGGAGTCAAGGGACATGGGGAGAAGGCAGGCACGGGTTATTGATAGGGGATCAGCCATGATCACAATGAATGATGGTGCTGGCTCGAAGGGCCGAATGGCCTCCTCCTGCACCTATTTTTTATGTTTCTATGTTTGTCTAGCGCTGTAAGGCAGCAACTCTACCACTGCGCCACCGTGCCACCTCTGTAAATTGCCCCTGGTGTGTAGGGAGTGGATGAAAACGTGGGATAACAGAATGAATGTGATGCAAAGTGCCTGAGTAACTCAGCAATAGGCTCAGGCAATGTCTCTGGAGAGTTCTGACCTGAAATTGTTACCTATCCACATTCTCTAGACACGCTGCCTGACCCACTGAGATACTCCAGCACTTTGTGTATTTTTTTGTAAACCAGCCTCTGCAGTTCCTTGTTTCTACAGAGAACTAATGTGATCGGGTGATCGATGGTTGATCTGGACTCAATGGGCCGAAGTGCCTGTATCTCTACGCCAACTAAACTTAGTCGAGGGTAAATAAATCTATTATACTAGGAATTAAAATGAGCCAACACCAAACTCTTGACATACCGGGAAGATGACGGAGAGTCGGTTTGTCAAGGAGGACTCTCTCGAACTTCTACAGGTGCACAGTAGAGAGCATGCTGACCGGTTGCATCGTGGCTTGGTTCGGCAACTTGAGCGCCCTGGAGAGGAAAAGGCTGCAAAAAGTTGTAAACACTGCCCAGTCCACCACCGGCTTTGACCTCCCTTCCATCGAGGGGATCTATCACAGTCGCTGCCTCAAAAAGGCTGCCAGCATCATCAAGGACCCACACCATCCTGGCCACACACTCATCTCTCCGCTACCTTCAGGTAGAAGGTACAGGAGCCTGAAATCTGCAACATCCAGGTTCAGGAATAGCTACTTCCCCACAGCCATCAGACTATTAAACACAACTTCAAACAAACTCTGAACTATAACAGCCTATTGCACTTTATCTGTTTATTTATGTGTATATATATGATCTGTGGTATATGGACACACTGAACTGTTCTGCATTTATGCCTACAATATTCTGTTGTGCTGAAGCAAAGCAAGAATTTCATTGTCCTATCTGGGACACATGACAATAAACTCTCTTGACTTGATTAAAGCAATTATATAAACAGTTGTGCAACATTACACTGACTGCAGTGGGTACATTAAACAGCCAGGCACAAAAAAGGAATCTTCTAAGTCAAGCAGGAACACACAGATCAGCCATATTCAGCTGCAAGAAATAAAGAAAACTGATCAAACACTCAGATTAAATAAAAAATAATATATCAACCAATGCGATGCATCTCAACAACAAAGAAACATAATAAACATAATCCTACAAACACGAGGGTTGAACGTAAACTGCCTGCATTCCAGAGGGACCATAAAACACACCTACCAACCGGTACTGTCGCCCATATTGTTTGTGTATATGTACGCAGGAATAATGTTTGCTGATCATTTATTTTCAGGCTATGGGAATTGACATTCCACAGCGGCTGAACCTCAGTGGAATGAACCTCATCGATCCAACTAGATAAGGAGATCAAGACTAGAAGAGTCAGGAAGTCTATCGCAGTCGCTGCCTCAAAAAGGCAGCCAGCATCAGCAAGGACCCACACCATCCTGGCCACACACTCATCTCTCCGCTGCCATCGGGAAGAAGATACAGGAGCCTGAAATCTGCAACATCCAGGTTCAGGAACAGCCGCTTCCCCACAGCCATCAAGCTATTAAATACAACAACAAACAAGCTCTGAACAATAACAGTCTATTATTACTATTACACTTTATCTGTTTATTTATTGTGTACATATATGGTCTATGGTATATAGACACACTGAACTGTTATCTCCTGTTCTGTATTATGTTTACATACTCTGTTGTGCTGCAGCAAGCAAGAATTTCATTGTCCTATCTGGGACACATGACAATAAAAATCTCTTGACTCTTAATCCCGGCATCATTCTGGTCAACCCACTTCTGCACCCCTCTGGCTCAAATCTGCACAGCGAGTTGGCAACTAATTGCAACTGTGTCCCAACTTCCACACATGACCAATTTCTTCCCAACAGGCACCTTATTATTGTTGGTAGACAAAAATGCTGGAGAAACTCAGCGGGTGCAGCAGCATCTATGGAGCGAAGGAAATAGGCAATGTTTCAGGCTGAAACCCTGAAGGAAATAGGCAACGTTTCGGGCCGAAACCCGGAAGGGTTTCGGCCCGAAACGTTGCCTATTTCCTTCGCTCCATAGATGCAGGGAAAATGTTCCCGATGTTGGGGGAGT
The DNA here is from genome assembly GCF_010909765.2 of Amblyraja radiata. Taxonomy (NCBI): domain Eukaryota; kingdom Metazoa; phylum Chordata; class Chondrichthyes; order Rajiformes; family Rajidae; genus Amblyraja; species Amblyraja radiata. The sequence goes on from NC_045974.1 coordinate 2,479,492, forward strand.
TCAGAACGACGGGTCACAGTTTAAGAATAAGGGGTAGGCCGTTTAGGACTGAGATGAGGATAAACTTTTTCACCCAGAGAGTTGTGAATTTGAGAACATGGACAGGTGAGGTTTTGGATCCAGATCCTCCTTCAGACTGATTGTAGTGAGGGGGAGGGTTGGAAGGATGAAAACTGGAGAAGCGGTGGTGGGCGGGACTAGGCTGACCTGTGGGAGTGGTGGATACAGGTGAGGGGGGGGGGGGGGGGGGGGGGGGTGATTGGCGGATGGTTGAGAAAAGGCCAGAGATTAAAAGTGTGACACAAGTGGACAAGAAAGGAGACAAGGTGACAAAAGGGTGTTGGATAAGGAGTAAAGAGTAGTCCCGACCTGAAACGTCACCTATCCATGTTCTCCACAGATGCTGCCTGACCCACTGAGTTACTCCAGCACTCTGTGAAACGTCACCTATCCATGTTCTCCACAGATGCTGCCTGACCCGCTGAGTTACTCCAGCACTCTGTGAAACGTCACCTATCCATGTTCTCCACAGATGCTGCCTGACCCGCTGAGTTACTCCAGCACTGTGAAACGTCACCTTTCCATGTTCCCCACAGATGCTGCCTGACCCACTGAGTTACTCCAGCACTCTGTGAAACGTCACCTATCCATGTTCTCCACAGATGCTGCCTGACCCGCAGAGTTACTCCAGCACTCTGTGTTCTGGGCAACATTCCAACACCTGCGGTTTCTTGTGTTCCCAGAAACAAAAACTTGTTGTTGATGTTTTATTACATTCATAATTATGACTTGGCTGATATTCAAGCATCCTGAGCTAACAGGAGACATTTTCAATTACCCTAGTTGCCTTCTGCGAACGGTTTTGATGACTTCTAAAATATATTTTGGTAGATACATGGATAGGAAGGGCTTAGAGGGTTAATACAGGCAAGATGTGGCCAGTTGTGGGATATGGGACCTCCACCTGCAATGGGATCCCGCTACTGGCCACATCTTCCCATCTCCACCCCTTTCTGCTTACTGCAGAGACCGTTCCCTCCGTAACTCCCTGGTCAACTTGTCCCTTCGCAGCCAAACCACCCCCTCCCCAGGTACTTTCCCCTGCAACCGCAGGAGATGCAACACCTGTCTCTTTACCTCCCACCTTGACTCCATCCAAGGACCCAAACAGTCTTTCCAGGTGAGGCAGAGGTTCACTTGCACCTCCTCAAACCTCAGCCACTGTATTCGCTGTTCCAGGTGTCAACTTCTCTACATCGGTGAGACCAAGCGCAGGCTCAGCGATCGTATCACTAAACATCTCTGCTCAGTCCATCTTAACCTACCTGATCTCCCGGTGGCTCAGCACTTCACCTCCCCCTCCCATTCCCAATCTGACCTTTCTGTCCTGGGCCTCCTCCATTGTCAGTGAGGCCCATGCAAATTGGAGGATATTTCGCTTGGGTAGTTTACCCTAGCGGTATGAACATTGACTTCCCTAACTTCAGATAGCCCTTGCTTTCTCTCTCCATCCCCTTCCCAGTTCTCCCACTAGTCATACTGTCTCCGATACATTCTATCTTTGTCCCACCCCCTCCCCTGACATCAGTCTGAAGAAGGGTCTCGACCTGAAATGTCACCCATTCCTTCTCTCCAGAGATGCTGCCTGTCCTGCTGAGTTACTCCAACATTCTGTGTCTCATTGCCTATGTGTTCACTTTTTTAATTGGGATTTACAGGATGCATAATGTTTAATTGATGCCAACTGTATCTAAATTGATTTAACTGCATCTAATTACACATGCACTGATTTAATCGAAATTGACTGTATAAACATGAAATGAATTGTATACTCACAGATTTAATTGATCTTAACTATACACACAATGATTTAAAGTGTCCATAATATATGCACGCTGATTATAGTGTACACTAAAAACACACAAAGTGATTTAATTAACACTAGAATGTGCACAAACTCACACTGTTTATGCAGTAATAGTTTTAATCAAGGTCAGATACACACATACTGTACCACAACAATCACTGGAGCCAATTATAAATAGATAAAATTGTGATAATCATCCATAAAAATATGTCTTTTAAACAGAAACAGATTTCATCGAGTAACTGTGCAGAATCATAATAGATAGATGATTGTATCATTATGAATGTATGATTGTATCATTATTATCAATGTAGGTGAAATTGAAGATAAGAACTCCGTTTGCCCAATGTTTGGTTGGGAGAAAACACATTATGATAAACTAGGCTATGACGAAATGAAGATGGATGATAAGAGAAGGCCAAATGAAAGAGGTGAACATTTATGCATTTTAAATGAATGTCTACATATTATTACATATTTTACACAGGACATGCATTTCCTTGAGATATTTATCTTCATTCTTGCGGTATGTTTCTCAGAAGATTGAACATATCCGGTATGTCGATTAATACTCTCGTAAACCTCTCCTGAAAGAATGGGTCGACTGGGCTTGAATTTAGAATGAGAAAGGGTCGTATAGAAACATATAAAATTCTTAAAGGACTGGATAGGGTAGATGCAGGAAAAATGTTTCCGATATTGGGGGAGTCCAGAACCAGGGGTCACAGTTTAAGAATAAGGGGTAGGCCATTTCGGACTGAGATGAGGAAAAACGTTTTCACCCAGAGAGTTGTGAATCTGTGGAATTCTCTGCCACAGAAGGCAGTGGAGGCCGATTCACTGGATGTTTTCAAAAGAGAGTTAGATTTAGCTCTGAGGGCTAATGGAATCAAGGGATATGGGGAAAAAGCCAGAACGGGGTACTGATTTTGGATGATCAGCCATGATCATATTGAATGGCGGTGCAGGCTCGGAGGGCCAAATGGCCTACTCCTGCACCTATTGTCCATGTTTCTATGTGCAGGTGTACAGTGGAGAGCAGACTGACTGGGTGCATCACGGCCTGGTTCAGCAACTCAAACGCCCAGGAACAAAGGAGTGGTGGACACTGCCTCAGTCCATCACGGATACTGACCTCCCCACCGACGAAGGGATCTACAGGAAGCCCAGTCACAAGAAGGCAGCCAGCATCATCAGAGACCCACACCACCCTGGCCACGTTCTCATTTCATTCCTACAGAAGGTACAGGAGCCTGAAAACCGTGACCTCCAGGTTCACGAACAGCTTCCTCCCCAACAACCATCAGGCTCCTGAACCACACAACACTAACAAAACCATAGACAGAGAAAAATGCTGGAGCAACTCAGCGGGACAGGCAGTGTCTCTGGGAAGAAGTAATGGGTGACGTTTCGGGTGGAGACCCCCCAGGCTGAAGGAGGGTCTCGACCCGAAACATCACCCATTCCTTCTCTCCAGAGACGCTGCCTGACCCGCTGAGTTACTCCAGCTTTTTGTGTCGATCTTCGGTTTAAACCAGCATCTGCAGTTCCTTCTTACACACTAACAAAACCTTGAACTCAGAACTGTCTTGGCCAGCACTCTGGACTTTGGGCTTTATTTGAACTACTGATGGGGTTCATACATGACTGAGTGTTTAAGAAGGGACTGCAGATGCTGGAAAATCGAAGGTAGACAAAAGTGCTGGAGAAACTCAGCAGGTGCAGCAGCATCTATGGAGCGATGGAAATAGGCAACGTTTCGGGCCGAAACCCTTCCGGGTTTCGACCCGAAACGTTGCCTATTTCCTTCAGGGTTTCGGCCCGAAACGTTGCCTATTTCCTTCGCTCCATAGATGCTGCCGCACCCGCTGAGTTTCTCCAGCACTTTTGTCTACCGCCATACATGACTGATTTTGTTTTTGTTTATTACATGTTATCTCTGTGTGTGCGTGTGTTATGGTTACTGGGCTGTTATGCTGCTGCAAGTAAGAATTCCATTGTTCCGTTGTTGGCACTTATAACAATTAAACCCTCTTGACTCCTCTCAGGTGATGTTCCAGAGCAGTAGACTGCAAAAATGCTGGGATGTTATTCCATTGAGCAGAGGAGGCTGGGGGGTGATCTTATATAAAATTATGAGGGGAATAGATAGGATGAATGCACAGAGTCTTTTAAGTAAGTAAGTAAGTTTATTGGCCAAGTATTCACATACAAGGAATTTGCCTTGGTGCTGCGCCCACAAGTAACAACATGACATACATGAGTTACGAATGACTCAGAAAACACTAAACATTAATAATAATAAAACATTAATGATAAAACACCATTGATCAAGCATGTGAACCAACGAAATACCAGATCAAAGGGAGGCTACAGATCTTTGGCTGTTGAGTAGAGCTACTACTCGTGGATAAAAAAATGTTTTTATGTCTGGCTGTGGCAGCTTTGACAGTCCGGAGTCGCCTTTCAGAGGGAAGTGATTCAAAGAGTTTGTGGCCAGGGTGAGAGGGGTCAGAGATGAACTTGCCCGCTCGCTTCCTGGCCCTTGCAGTGTATAGTTCATCAATGGAGGGAAGGTTGCAGCCAATAACCTTCTCTGCTGATCGGACGATTCGCTGCAGCCTCCGTGTGTCGTGCTTGGTGGCTGAGCCAAACCAGAGTAGGGGAATCAAGAACCAGAGGGCATAGGTTTAAGGTGAGAGGGTAAAGATGAAATGGGAACATGATGGGCGACTTTTTCACGCACAAGGTGGTGGGTGTATGGAACATGCTGCCAGAGGAGATAGTTGGGGCACGTACTATATAACAACATTTAATAGTGTTTGGACTGGTTCATGGATAGGAAAGGTTTAGAGGCAAAATGTGGGAAAACGCTGCCTGGATTAGAAAGTATTAACTATGCCGAGAAATTGGACAAACTTAGTTTTGTTTTCGCTGGAGCAATGTGAACTGAGGGGGAAGCTGAAGCAAGTTTGTAAAATGATGAGTGGCATGGACAGGGTAGATAGTCAGAACCTTTTTCCCATGGTGGAAAGGTCAAAGACTAGAGGGCATAACTTTAAGGCGAGAGGGGCAAAGTTGAAAGAAGATGTCATAGAGTGATACAGTGTGGATACAGGCCCTTCGGCCCCAACTTGCCCATACTGGCCAACATGTCCCAGCTACACTAGTCATAGAGTGATACAGTGTGGAAACAGTCCCTTCAGCCCAACTTGCCCATACCGGCCAACATGTCCCAGCTACACTAGTCATAGAGTGATACAGTGTGGAAACAGGCCCTTCAGCCCAACTTGCCCATACCGGCCAACATGTCCCAGCTACACTAGTCATAGGGTGATATAGTGTGGAAACAGGCCCTTCAGCCCAACTTGCCCACACCGGCCAACATGTCCCAGCTACACTAGTCCCACCTGCCAGCATTTGGTCCATATCCCTCCAAACCTGTCCTATCCATGTACCTGTCTAACTGCTTCTTAAATGTTGGGATAGTCCCAGCCTCAACTACCTCCTCTGGCAACCTGTTCAAATTAACCCACCACTAAAGATGCGTGGGGCAAGTTTTTTTTACACAGGAGTGGTGGGTGCCTGGAACGCGCTGCCAGGGATGGCAATGGAGGCATGGACATTGAGGGCTGAGGGCCCCGTTTTGGTTGCTAATATGGCACATCGAATACTGACAAGGATGCAATATGTTAAAGGTTTTCATCATCTTTTATAAGTGGTTCCATGCTCAGTGCTCAGAAACCTCTCGGTTAGAAGTAATGCTTCTCACAGCAGTTTCCATTCAGCCGCTTCCCATCCTTTTATAACAATTATGGAATCAATAATCCATTGTTCCCATGAAAGAACTGCATCTCTCTGCAAATATTGATTATTTTGGTGTTTGAAACGCTTCTGCAATTAAGCTTGCCATTTTATACACTTACTTAAACACGGATCTCTTGAACCTATGGAGGAAAATCACAGCTCATGCTGGATCAAAGATGACTTCTGAAATCATGGCCCTAATGGGGGAATGCAAACTTGCAAGTACACTTGAGGTGAAAATGAAGAGCAGCCACTGTAATAATTGACAAGTTATTGATCAAAGAATGTGCTGAAGTCAGTAGACATGAAGATTTCTAAATACAATTAGAATTCCTGATGTTGGGGGAGCCCAGAACCAGGGGGCACAGTTTTAGAATAAGGAGTAAGCCATTTAGAACGGAGACGAGGAAACACTTTTTCTCACAGAGAGTTGTGAGTCTGTGGAATTCTCAGCCTCAGAGGATGGTGGAGGCAGGTTCTCTGGATGCTTTCAAGAGAGAGCAAGATCGGGCTCTTAAAAATAGCGGTCAGTGGATATGGAGAGAAGGCAGGAACGGGGTACTGATTGGGGATGATCAGTCATGATCACATTGAATGGCGGTGCTGGCTCGAAGGGCTGAATGGCCTACTCCTGCACCTATTGTCTATTGTCTATTGTCTAATTAGACAGTGTAAAATTGCATGCGAACATCATTGGGAACGGGAAGACAAAATGTGTAGGAAGGAACTGCAGATGCTGGTTTACACCGAAGATAGACACAAATCTCCACCCGAAACATCACCTCATCTGATGAAGGGTCACCTGACGTATCACCCATTACATTTCTCCAGAGATGCTGCCTAACCCGCTGAGTTACTCTAGTTTTTGGTGTCTATCTTCCACATCTGACAGGAAGCAACGCATTTAGATTACAGAAGCACAAGGAACTGCAGATGCTGGGATCTTGAGCAAAACGCAAAGTGCTGGAGGAACACAGCGGGCCAGGCAGCATCTGTGGAGGGAATGGACAGGTGATGTTACAGGATAGGACCCTTCTTCAGACTGGTGGTCCACAGATGCTGCCTGACCCACCGAGTTTCTCCAGCACTTTGTGCTGCGCTCAAGATTCCACCAGCCGTGACTCCAATGGTATTAACTCAACTATTTGTACCTCGGTAGAGTTGCTGCCTCACAGCGCCAGAGACCCGGGTTCGATCCTGACTACGGATGCTGTCTATGTGGAGTTTGTACGTTCTCCCAGTGACCGCGTGGGTTTTCTCCGGGTGCACCGGAGTCCTCCCACATTCCAAAGACGTCCAGGTTTGTAGGCTAATTAGTTTGTTAAAAATGGTAAATTGTCCCTCGCGCGTGTAGGATAGTATTGGTGTGCCGGGTTCGCTGGTCGGTACGGACTCAGTGGGCCGAAGGGCCTGTTTCCGCACTGTATCTCTAAACTAAACGATATTACAAAGGTAGACAAAAATGCTGGAGAAACTCAGCAGGTGAGGCAGCATCTATGGAGCGAAGGAATAGGCAACGTTTCGGGTCGAGACCCTTCTTCAGACCCACCCGCTGAATTTCTCCAGCATTTTTTGTCTACCTTCGAATTTTCCAGCACCTGCATTTCTTCCTTAAAGACATACACGTGGGAACTCGTGAACATAAACTTGGAATCTCGTAGAAAACCACGAGTTTGATTTTTTTTTAACTCGGGATAACTCGAGGGTGGACTCGCACCGTGGGACAGGGCTACAACGATGTATTTACAGCGATTAACTGTGTCGTGAAGACGATAGTGGTTCTTATTGCTAATTAACTGCACGTTGTGAATAACATATAACCAGGACTGGGATATCTGTGAGAAGGGGACTGGATCTCGAGTGTGGGGCCAAGCTATTTTCCTCTCATTGGCCTTTTGTTCCTGTACTCGGAATCTGGGCTGTTTTTAGAATATAACTCCACGCTATTCTAGGATCAATCAGATAAAACAGCGTGTGGCGTCTGCGCCTTCCGAGAACATTCAGCGGATGGTTCCTACTCGGGAGGTCCGTGGCTGTGAACTCGAGCGAACTCTTGGTTTAAGGTGAAGGGGGAGAGAATCTATAGGAGTCTGAGAGGTACGTTTTTCACACAAAGGGTGGTGGGTGGTTGGAACTAGCTGGCGGAGGAGGTATTTTTGTTTGAGGAAGAACTGCAGATGCTGGTAAAATCGAAGGTAGCCACAAAATGCTGGAGTAACTCAGCGGGTGAGGCAGCATCTCTGGAGAGAAGGAATGAATGGGTGACGTTTCGGGTCGAGACCATTCTTCAGACGTATGTCAGGGGAGGGACAACGATAGTTGAGGCTGGGACTATCGCAACGTCTAAGAACCCGTTAGATGGGTACATGGATGGGACAGGTTTAGAGGGATATGGGCCGAATGCAGGCAGATGGGGCTAGTGCAAATGGGGCACGTTTGCCGGTGTGGGCAAGTTGGGGCGCAGGGCCTGTTTCCACGCTGTATCACGCCAGTATCACTTTTGGCTCCACGGCTCTATGTCCGATGAAAGAGACATCGGCTCAAACAGAAACTCATTAGTGAAATAGGCGCAATCTTACTAGTACAAAGAACACTAGAGGCCCATTGTGTTTAAGAATGAACTGCAGATGCTGGAAAATGGAAGGTAGACAAAAGTGCTGGAGAAACTCAGCGGGTGCAGCAGCATCTATGGAGCGAAGGAAATAGGCAACGTTGCCTATTTCCTTCAGGGTTTCGACCCGAAACGTTGCCTATTTCCTTCGCTCCTTAGATGCTGCTGCACCCGCTGAGTTTCTCCAGCACTTTTGTCTGCTAAAGGCCCATTGGCAAGATTAAAGTGGGTAGCAATGAGCTATTCCAAAAACACCACCCAGCTCTGCCCGGATAACCCCATCTCCGCGCCTCCCTTGCGCCGTGGGTTAGTTACTCCACCGAATACTTTTGGGGGGATTCGGCGTGTGGTGGATGATGATGATGATGCCATTTTCAGCAAACTCAGCCTACGCGTGTCCGGCGCTCTGCAGATCTGAAGAAGGGTCCCGATCCGAAACGTCGCCTGTCCATTCCCTCCACAGATGCTGCCTGACCCGCTGAGTTATTAGACAATAGACAACAGGTGCAGGAGTAGGCCATTCGGCCCTTCGAGCCAGCACCGCCATTCAATGTGATCACGGCTGATCATCCCCAATCTGTACCCCCTTCCTGCCTTCTCCCCATATCCCCAGTCTCCGCTATCCTTAACATAGAAACATAGTAACATAGAAAATAGGTGCAGGAGTAGGCCATTCGGTCCTTCGAGCCTGCACCGCCATTCAATATGATCATGGCTGATCATCCAACTCAGTATCCTGTACCTGCCTTCTCTCCATACCCCCTGATCCCTTTAGCCACAAGGGCCACATCTAACTCCCTCTTAAATATAGCCTCTTAAGAGCCCTATCTAGCTCTCTCTTGAAAGCATCCAGAGAACCGGCCTCCACCGCTCTCCGAGGCAGATAATTCCACAGACTCACAACTCTCTGTGAGAAAAAGTGTTTCCTCATCTCCGTTTTAAATGGCTTACTCCTTATTCTTAAACTGTGTGTGGTCCCTGGTTCTGGACTCCCCCAACATCGGGAACATGTTTCAAGCCCTTAACAATCTTATATGCTTCAATTTTCTCCAGCACTTGTGTTTGATCAACATGCAGACTGTGACGCTAAACGCTGCGTCAAATGCAGGCATTTCTGTTACCTACTGGGGTTGTTTTCTTTGGTGTGAAATTATATTTAACATTTTGGAGAGCCCTTTCTATAAATGTCCTTCTCGTGATAATTTCAACCGCTCTCCTTCGTTAGTATGTGTAGCCCTCTGCCCACGGTTCGCGCTGTTACAGACGGCTGATCGTTTGAAGACATCTGTTTTTGTGTGTGTTTATTTCTGGGGATAACTCCGGCTGATCTCCTGAACGTCATGAACAAACATTGGCAGCTTTTTCTCTCCATACCAGCCAGCGCTAGCTATCGCGAGCACACACACACACACACACACACACACACATATACACACACACACACACACACACACACACACACACACACACACACACACACACACACACACACACACACACACACAAGCAGCCAAAGAGAGAGAAAAGCGCTCAAACCCTCCCAGGATTAGCTCAGTGTTAAATACTCTATATCAACTATAGTCCACCGATCCCCATTTTTTACAACAAAGCCACGGATTTCCACACAGAATTGTGTTGTGTGTTCATTTTCCAACTGTCGATTGGAAGGAAGCAGAGTTATGGATCCGTGCCTCGAACCGGTTCAATAAATTATTTTCAACCTCGTCATTTTGCGCATCTGTTGATGGCGACCTCTCCTTCTCACAACCGGGGGGGGGGGGGGTGATATTTACACCGGTAACGCGTCCGTCTGTCTGTCTGTCTGTCTGTCTGTCTGTCTGTCTGTCTGTCTGTCTGTCTGTCTGTCTGTCTGTCTGTGTCTGTCTGTCTGTCTGTCTGTCTGTCTGTCTGTCTGTCTGTCTGTCTGTCTGTCTGTCTGTCTGTCTGTCTGCCTGTCTGTCTGTCTGTCTGTCTGTCTGTCTGTCTGTCTGTCTCTGTCTGTCTGTCTGTCTGTCTGTCTGTCTGTCTGTCTGTCTGTCTGTCTGTCTGTCTGTCTGTCTGTCTGTCTGTCTGTCTGTCTGCCTGTCTGTGTATCAAAGGTGTGAAGAGGTCCACCGCGCGGTGAATGTGCAGTGGCCGCGTTTGCAGCTGTGATGACTAGTGATCCCAGCTGACCGGTTGGACTTGGCACTAGGGGTCACTCCGACTGGACTGTCAAAGCCTCGCAAGCGTGTGATTCTGCATCAGTGCCAGGTTGTCAGAGAGAGTCATATAGTCAAAGTGCACGGAAACAGGCCCTTCAGTAATAGACAATAGGCACTTCACCCACCTTTGCCTGTGTGTGAATGTGTGTGAGTGATTGGTGGTGGTCGGAGGGGCCGTAGGCGCAGATTGGCAGCCACGCTTCCGTCAGTCCGCCCCAGGGCAGCTGTGGCTACAGAAGTAGCTTACCACCACCGAGTGTGACTGAGGAGTGAATGAATAATGCGATGTAAAGCGCCTTGAGTATTAGAAAGGCGCTATATAAATCCCATCCATTATTATTATTAATAGGCAATAGGTACAGGAATAGGCCATTCGGCCCGAGCCATTCAATATGATCATGGCTGATCATCCACAATCAGTACCCCGTTCCTGCCTTCTACCCATTTCCCCTGACGCCGCTATCTTTAATAGCCCTATCTAACTCTCTCTTGAAAGCATCCAGAGAACCGGCCTCCACCGCCCTCTGAGGCAGAGAATTCCACAAATTCACAACTCTCTGGGTGAAAAAGTGTGTCCTCATCTCCGTTCTAAATGGCCTACCCCTTATTCTTAAATTGTGGCCCCTGGTTCTGGACTCCCCTAACATCGGAAACATGTTTCCAGCCTTTAGCATGCCCAATCCCTTAATAATCTTATATGTTTATATGACGACCAAGATGCCCCATCTACACTAGTCCCACCTGCCCGCGTTTGGCCCAAAATCCCTCTAACCCTTCCCTTTCCACGTACATGTTCCCGTATCTTTTACATGTCGCTATAGTACCAGCCTCAACCGCCTCCTCTGGCAGCTGGTTCCATACACCCACCATCCTCTGTTTGAAAAAGTTGCCTCTCAGGTTAAGGTTCCCGTCTCACCTTAAACTAATGTCCTCTGGTTCTTGAGTACCCTACCGGAAATCGTTTTATTGTTTCATTGATGTTGTTTTATTATTCATACATTTGTCGTATTGCTTATTTTGCAATTTTTAATTATTGACTATTTATTTTTTCTTTCCTGTAAAGCACCTTGAATTGCTGTTTGCACGAATAAATTTGCCTTTGCCTTTGCCTTTGCCTTACTCTGGGTAACAGACTCTGTGAATTCACCCTGTCCATCCCCCCTTGATCCTATACACCTCCCTAAGATCACCCCTCAGCCTCCTGCGCTCCAGGGAATAGTACTAGCTCGCTCACCCTCTACCCATAGCTCGGGCCCCTCTGGTCCTGGCAACATCCTCGTCATTTTTTCTGCACCCTTTCCAGATTCACCACATCCATCTTACAGGAGGAAATGGTGCGAATCTGCCCCTTTCTCTGTAAATGCGACAATGTTTATCTCTGGACAACTAGAGCAACTTTCCGGCCACATCATCTGATCATTATCATTTGGCTTCCGATGGAACAAACTCGCCCCTGGTGGGCATTCATAGAAACATAGAAACATAGAAAATAGGTGCAGGAGTAGGCCATTCGGCCCTTCAAGCCTGCACCGCCATTCAATATGATCATGGCTGATCATCCAACTCAGTATCCTGTACCTGCCTTCTCTCCATAACCCCTGATCCCTTTAGCCACAAGGGCCACATCTAACTCCCACTTAAATATAGCCAATGAACTGGCCTCGACTACCTTCTGTGGCAGATAATTCCAGAGATTCGCCACTCTCTGTGTGAAAAATGTTTTTCTCATCTCGGTCCTAAAAGATTTCCCCCTTATCCTTAAACTGTGACCACTTGTTCTGGACTTCCCCAACATCGGGAGCAATCTTCCTGCATCTAGCCTGTCCAACCCCTTAAGAATTTTGTAAGTTTCTATAAGATCCCCCCTCAATCTTCTAAATTCTAGCGAGTACAAGCCGAGTCTATCCAGTCTTTCTTCATATGAAAGTCCTGACATCCCAGGAATCAGTCTGGCGAACCTTCTCTGTACTCCCTCTATGGCAAGAATGTCTTTCCTCAGATTAGGAGACCAAACCTGTACGCAATACTCCAGGTGTGGTCTCACCAAGACCCTGTACAACTGCAGTAGAAACTCCCTGCTCCTATACTCAAATCCTTTTGCTATGAATGCTAACATACCGTTCGCTTTCTTCACTGCCTGTTGCACCTGCATGCCTACTTTCAATGACTGGTGTACCATGACACCCAAGTCTCGTTGCATCTCCCCTTTTCCTAATCGGCCACCATTCAGATAATAGTCTGCTTTCCTGTTTTTGCCACCAAATATTCCTGCTTTGTTTCTCGATACGGCATGGACACAAGACTTTGGCCCACCGAGTGCACGCCGACCACCCACCTACTAGGAATGTTGTGTGCAGTTCTGGTCACCACACTATAGGAAGGGTGTGTAAAGCTTAGTCCCATTCCGTTCAGCTTATTGTCACGTGTACCGAGGTACAGTGAAAAGCTTTTTTTGTCGCGAGCTAACCAGTCAGCGGAAAGACAATACATGATCACAATCAAGCCGTCCACATTGTACAGATACATGACAAGGGAATAACGTTTAGTGCGAGGTAAAGCCAGCCAAGTCCGGTCAAGAAGGGTCTCGACCCGAAACGTCACCCATTCCTTCTCTTCTTATTATAAAAGGACTGGACAAGCTAGATGCAGGAAAAATGTTCCCAATGTTGGGCGAGTCCAGAACCAGGGGCCACACAGTCTTAGAATAAAGGGGAGGTCATTTAAGACTGAGGTGAGAAAAAACTTTTTCACCCAGAGAGTTGTGAATTTATGGAATTCCCTGCCACAGAGGGCAGTGGATGCCAGGTAACTGGATGGATTTAAGAGAGAGTTAGATAGAGCTCTAGGGGCTAGTGGAGTGAAGGGATATGGGGAGAAGGCAGGCACGAGTTATTGATAGGGGACGATCAGCTATGATCACAATGAATGGCGGTGCTGGCTCGAAGGGCCGAATGGCCTCCTCCCGCACCTATTTTCTATGTTTCTATGTTTCCAGAGGTGTTGCCTGTCCCGCTGAATTACTCCAGCGTTTTGTGTGGACCTCCGATCAAAGGTAGTGCCTGGAATAGAGGGCT